>NW_026099576.1:6921544-6932642 GCF_025091365.1 Daktulosphaira vitifoliae | reverse complement strand
ATGTAATAACATGTTAATAAATAATATAGTTGTTTGGCATTCCATTTTATATTTTCATTTATTTATATTTTATACTGCGCGATTGCTTTAGAATTTTATCACTAAATTGATATAAAAATATACCGGATAAAGTTATTTTTAGTTTTATAAACAATAATAAATAACCAAACTCAATTATCATTCAAAACCTTACAAGAAAACCATTAAAACAGTTATATTAATAAATGAATATTTATACTAAATATATATTTTAGCTTCGATGCGAAGCTGAGAAGGTATTGGTTTTACTAAGATGTGTTTTTTTTTTGTGTCTGTTACCACTTTTTCTCAGCTCTCACCGAACCGATTTCTTTCAATGATACGTCAAAAGATCACAAATCGTATCTAGTCGAAGACATTACCCTTAAAAATTGAAAAAAATTCCCTCGTTCCCCGTAAATGGGGGAAACCTCCAAAAAAATTACGAATTTAAAAATGGCTAATTTTCGAAATTTTTTCAATTTTTTTTACTAAAAACTGCCGTAACTTTTTTAAAAATAAACATATCAATATAATTCTTTTTTTTATAGTTGCATGATGTCATTACCTATCATTTGGTATATTTTTTTTATAAATCTGACTTTTTACCTGCCTACAGGGGGGGATTCAAAATGACAATTTTTTCACAAAAAATTGACTTTTTCGACTTAAATTTTGAAAGTGTTTCGGAAAGTCTGACACTTTTCTATATATATTAAATTAAAGCTAATGTAATATACTTTATTATGGTAAAAAAAAATTTCATACTTTATTTTGTCTTCAGGGTGAAATTGGCTACCAAATGCTTTTATTGTGTGAAAATTCTCGATTTTATTTTTTTATTTTTAACTTTATAATGCTATAACATATTGAAAAGTGTATGGATCAACATAATTTTTTTATGAGAAATAATTTTTTAATAATCCCTCTTTCATTCGATATACTTTATCTGAATCAGGATATTAATAACGAACTAGCAGATCATGTTGCTTTTGGAATAATCCACCTATTTTTTAAAATTAAACACTATCTAAAGATTTGCATCGAAGCGTTTTTTATGATAGTGATTTTAATCACTGTCAGATATCATTATACTTGATCCAAATATGTCAAGTCACCACTGTACCGCGACCCCCCTGTGATGGGTTTTTAACTTTATTATGCTATAACTTTTTGAAAAATGTATGGATCAATACAATTTTTTTATAAGAAGTAGTATTTATATAGATCTTTCATTCGACATACTTTTTATAACTAATGTTAGTAATATTTAGATTCGATGTTAATCTTTTTATTATGATGTGTTAATTTTTTTAATTTTTTTGTGTCTGTTACCACTTATTCTCAGCTCTCACTGGTCTGATTTTAATGAACAATACGTCAAAAGATCATAAATCGTATCTAGTTGAAGACATTAACCTCAGAGTTGAAAAAATTACTTCATCCTCGTATATAGGGGAAATCCCTCAAAAAAATTACAACTTTAAAAATCTATAATTTTCGACATTTTTTCATTTATTTTACTTAAAACTTCCATAACTTGCTGAAAAAAATATGTTTTAGTATAAGATACAAGATATAAATATTTATCTATTGTTTGGTATATTTTTTTTGAAAATCTCACCCTTTACCTGCTCACAGGGAGAGATTCAAAATGATAAAATTTTCAACTTAACTTTTGAAAGTGTTGTATGGAAATACTGATATTTTTGTATATATTTTTAATTAAAGCGTATGAAATATAGTTAAATAAATAAATAAATAAATAAAATTCAGACTATATAACTGTCTTTATAGTGAAAATGGTTACTTTATTCAAAAATATGTTATTTTTGTGTTGAAATTCTGCGTTTTGTATTTTATTTTATTTTAAGATGAATTACAATTGTAGTACACTGATTTTCATAAATATAATTGACATAGCATAGAGAGTTAAAATTATTTAAATTTTTTAGCTTCTCCTAAGTCGAGAAAAATAAATTAAAAATTTGAACTAGCTTAAATTGCCATTTTTATCCACCGAATATATTAGACGTACGGTTACCCAGTCGGTAACACTTATGTATTTAACAATTGTAGTAAGAAGTTCTAACCCCAAATGGGATTGGATGTTTATGAATTTTTTTCTCAATTCTTTTTGAGTTTCATTTGATTTTATCTCATTTAGATATTATAACTTTAATGATTATCAAGGACCCAATCACTGTAGTCACACCGTAAGAAGAAAATTCTTATTTTTTAATTCTCATAAAATTTTCTATTTAATGATGTCAATTTTAATCTTATAAGTTGAACTAAAAATCATGGTAACAAATTAAACTTATTTTAATTATAATCTTTCATAAAAGTCAACTTTAATGAGACAAAATAATAGGTTAATGTGATATTTTGCACTAATTATTTTTAACATAATAAAATTTAAAACCATTTATAATAAAAAAAAAATAATTTTTTTATGTTTTAATATTCATTTTTTAATAATTAGTAATAATATCAAAACTATGAAGTGATAGAAATAGTCTAATTTCAGATTTAAAAACAGCGCGAAAAGTTGATTTAAAATGTTTCTTTGTAGACATATGTATCATTAATTCATAAATAACAACAATTTTTTTTATAATGTATTGTGCATTAAACTCTTTTTATTTGTATACATGTTTGTCATAGAAGTAACAAAATATACTACTTTATCATTTTTATGGTTTCTCCGTAAAAATTACAATATTAAATTATTGTATATAATAAAATATATGAATATTGAATGAAGAAGAGGTAGAGGAAGTCCAAAAAAGAGATGGAAGTTGCAATATGAAGACTGCTGATGTGGGAGATCGTGTCAAGTGGAAATTTAGTATAAGAGTGGACGACCATAAGTAGTTGGGATTAAGGCGAGGAAGAAGAACATGATTAATATATATTAGGGTGGCTCTATTAGGTTTTTTTTTTGCCCGGACGCCCCCTAGAATTGTTCTATAGGTTAAAATAATAGTGAGACGGCATGTTTTAATCTACCGCCTACCCTGATTATACCATCGTTGTCTAGAAATGGTTTAAGACGAAAAAGTTTACTTTTACTGGACACTAATTATGAGTTTTTTAAGTCACACAACTCAGTAAAAAATTCTTCTTCTTGCGCTACCTTCACTAATCGTTTAAGGGCATTTTCAATTTCTGTAGCTTCAACAGGACCATAAATATTAGTGTCACTCGATAAAAAATTTAACTTCACACGAAGACAATAAGCCACAACACGTAAAAGTTTACTTAATGAAGAAAATAATTTAAAAATTTGATTAAAAGAATTATTTTCCGTTGTTACGAATAAATTAGTAATTACTTTTTCTTCAGACAAATATTCACTTTTAGAAGTAAGTTCTTGAAAGTTACTTGGCCATTGAGTATGTTCCCCTTTCAACCAACTAGGTCCGTTCCACCATAAATCTAAGTCTTTCATTTGTGATGGAAAACAGCCTCTTGACACTATGTCCGCTGGATACAACATGCCTCCATTGTGAAACAGACGTTAACTCTTGTATTTCACTTACTCTGTTTCCCACAAAAGTTTTCCAACGAGACGACGGAGATAATAACCAATTTAATACCAGTGTCGAATCTGTCCAATAAAAATATTCATTTATAGGTAACTGTAATTTTGGTGCATATTTTGACATAAGGCGAGCGGCCAAAAGCGCAACTAACAGTTCGAGCCGAGGTAACGAAACTATCTTTAATGGCGCGACTCTTGATTTTGCACACAATAAATTTATCACTACTTTACTATAAATGTCTGTAGCGCGTGTGTATATACAAGCACCATAGGCTTGCATACTTGCGTCAGCGAACGCGTGTAATTCTAGTTTTTTAATTTTTTCGATGCCGAGAACTAGACGATTGATTTTAATATTATTAATTTGCTCCAGTTCCACACGCATTTTTGACCAATCTTGTTGTAATGGAATAGGTAAAACGTCATCCCAGTTTATTTTTTGCAACCATAACTGTTGCATAATCATCTTAAACCTAATTATTACTGGAGCGATTAATCCAAGTGGATCGAATAGCGACGATATTTCGGATAGAACTAGTCTTTTTGTAAATCGACCAGATATTTTTATTGGTTTTATATTGTATTGATAGCAATCGTTCTCGTGATTCCAATATAATCCAAGGATTTTAGTAATATTTTTATTAGGCTCCTTTACATCGTCATCAACTTTCCTTAAATATAAAGGTAATTCTCTTAACAATAGTGGTTCATTGCTACACCATTGTCTCAACTTGAAACCAGCACTCTCCATGATTGATATTAAATCATCTCTTAACTTGACCGCCTTTTCTAAAGTATCTGAACAACTTAGGAGGTCATCCATATAAAAATTNACCGTTTTAAAGCTATTTGATACGATTCACCTAGTAGGGAATGATCCTTGAACGGCAATGATACAACAAATCGTCCGTTTTCATTCCGTTTGGTATTATTTTCAAAATGCAACTGGCACGCCTTTTCATCTAAACTTAAAACGTTTTTAGTTTTGACCTCTTCTAATTGCCAAAATTTCGCTATCTGGTCATCTAAATTAATTCGGGCGTTTATATCATTTTCAACTACATCTTGTTGGTGTGGTCATACAGTAGTTGCGAACATAGATGTAGTGAAGCTTGCTGAGATAGGACCGGACACGATCCAACCGAACTCAGTCTTTTGTATAACGGGACCGTCAACCGTCTTTATTTGATCGGAATACATCAAGTCAAAGAAAATTTCAGCTTCAATCAACATATCTATCCTTTGCGGTGTGCCGAACAGCGGATCGGCCAAAATAATATCTGACGGTATTTTTAACTCCCTCGCATCAATACCCGATTGTGGTAAGAGACTGGTCAGCTTGGGAAGTGTTAAAAAATTCAAGTTTGTTTTAAAATCTGACACGCGAGATTTAATAATCGCTGATACCTGGTGTTTAACATTATTCGGTGATTCGTTTATTCCAAAAACAGAATACGCTACATTTTTTCTTTTCAATTTCAAATAATGGGCCATTGACTCGGTGATAAAATTGTTTTGTGAGCCGGAATCTAGCAATACTCGGCACACTACCGGTTCATTTTTATTGTTATACGCATGTACTACGGCAGTAGCTAGCAGTACTGACCTGCGGCTACTGTTGTAATTTCTTTGATAAGTGTGCGCGTTTGTTAATATCGGCTGTTGTAGTGTTGTATTATCTGGCACTTTATTGTCAATAATACTTTCTACGTTATCTGAATTGCCCACATTATCTGTCTTCGAATTTACGTGCAATAAACTATTATGACCGCGTCCACATTTAGCGCAACGACGGGCCTTACATATTTGTTCATCTGCATGTGCTCTTAAACAAATAATACAATGGTTTAATTGCTTAATTTTATTGATACGTTCATTTACCGTCAGTTTTAAAAACGACGGACAACGATAAATAGTGTGCGATTGTTTACAATAATAACAAGTCACGCTACCGCCACTTGTAAACAATACATTTATTTTACGATCACTTCTTTTTTGAATAAAATTTTTCTTGCTGAAGCTGCGTATGTTATTATTAGATTGTAATTTGCTAGACGATTCAATAGCTTCTAGCATTCTAAAACGCGATTCTAAAAACACAATAATATTATTTAATGTTGCTACCTCTGACCTTGGTGATTCGATTTCCCAGCTACGCAAACTTTGTACGTCTAATTTAGATGTAATTAAATGTATAATTAGTGACCCCCACAAGTCGGGCTTTTGACCAAGATTCTCTAGAGCTTTAATATGACCCACTAACGTATCATGAAAACATCGAGTTTCTTCAGCACTTTCGTGGTATATTGGACTTAAATCGAAAAGCGACTTAGTATGCACTTGAACTAACAACTTAGTATTACTATAACGCTCTTTTAGAGTTTGCCAGGCGATTGTATATTTGTCAGAAGTGGTAGGTAAACACTGTATTACCTTAGCAGCTTCTCCGCTTAATGAAGGTCGTAAATAAAAAAACTTTTGCATATTATTGAGATTGTTATTCTCGTTGATCGCTGTGGAAAACATATCATAATACGATTGCCACTCAGAATAATCTCCTGAAAATTTAGGTAGATCGATTGGTGGTAATTTGATTATAGAAGAACCGAATTGACTATTTATATTATTGGGTTTAGTAGGAATAGATTGAATATTTTGAACGGAACTATCATTAATGCTGATATTATCAGATGAACATAGTTTCTTTATAAGTTTATCGCATTCGGCTAAGACTCCAAAATAAATATTCTCCATCTCCTCTCTATACTTTTCCATTTCTTCCGTAATTCCCGTAAGTTCTTCTATTTCTGCTTGTACCGATTCATAATCTTGCCACACCTCCAATATTTTATCTCGTCGTAGTATGATTTGACTGGTGTCAATATTTTCTTCTCCACTCTTTCTCTCAACAAATAATACAAATCGTGATAGTTGGCCTTTGAACTGACCACGACGAATGCTTAACTGGACTTGCTCTGCCATAACGTTGATATCTATTCAGATAGTCAATTGTATTACGCGATTACAATAGCGCTCTATTGCATTAAATTCCGAGTGTACTATATAGCGTTTGGAATAAAACCAATGATGTTCCTATTATAACACACGTTACTCGAGTTATGGGCGTTTTTACCGTATCACCAACGCACTTAAGACGGTACACTAACGCATTTAATTAAAAAACGTACGACGACGAGCACGGCAATGACAAAACTTACAAAATCAAATTATATATTAATTTATCCATGCGACACGATGGACCAAATGTTGCGTCTGGTTCAATCTGTATAATAAATAAATTGATAAATACGAATGTTTATTAATTGTGGACTGTATCTTTTTATTATTATTTTATTGTAAGCTGGCGATTTGTCCGCATAACTGGTCTTATATTGGTCGGCGACCATCATTATTATTGGTATCGCTTAATCGCGTGATAACGAGCGCGAACATCTAATTATTATTAGATTAGGTTAAATTCTATATTATTATTAAACATTATTGCTTTTAACTTCATAATACAACTTTATTAATATTATTAATACCAGAGTGTTAAAATTAAAATTTTATTATATTATTGTGATGACATGGCAATAAATGTAAACTGTATACAACAAATTACAGAAATTATGACATACTTTTTGTCAATTAAATTTAACTTTTTTTAAACCAATCAAAGATATTTTGTTAATAACTAAAAAAATTATATATTTGATTTTAATAATGATTTTTCTTTTGTGTGTAAAATAATTTTGATGAATTTACGTTTGGTTATTTTGACATAATATACAAATAACAAAATGTATTCCAAAATTAGCTATATACTTAACGAAACATATTTTAGAATTAAAAACTTTTAAGGCAGTTATAATAAATTATATATTTTATGCAGAATGTATATATTATATATACAGGGTGATTTTTTTATCATAACCCACTCAATTACTTACAGAATAATAATAATTTAAACATTTTTTTTTTTTTATTATCTTTAGTTACATATTATTCTTGAATTTTTAACTATGTAATACTTTTTAAGTTCATCCCTTATGCCTTGGAGGGGGGTAAACTTTGTTTTTTTAAATGGTAATACATATTTTTAATTTAATAAAATGTTTGAGTTTTTAATTTAATAGTAAATGGCATTTGAATTTTTAATATAACTTTATTAGCTTATTAGATACAAACATTTAAAGTTTCAAAATTTTGTGTTAATATACATGTATAATACACATGGGATTGTAAATACAGGTAGCTAATTGGATTTTTATGACATTGCTGTCTCAGTCACGTATTGTTTATTATCAATTATGATTATCAATAGATATATTTTCTGTATTGTCAGTTGGTGTATTTATATACTCATAACAATGTGTCTTACTATCATTGATAATAACAACGNATATATATATATATATATATAATGTATAATGGTTAAAAAATAAATTCAATTATTGTTTTTGTGCTTCCTGAAATTATTACTTAATATTATATAAAGCTTATATTAATAGAAGAGATCTTAGTCATACATAGAAATAACTTTAATTTAACATAAAATACGAATTTTGATTTCTTAAATGTTATGCCACAATTTAACAAAAAAAAACAGACTATGGCCATTGCCAAAAATAATGTTGATGTATTTTATGAAAACCTGTATCTATGTAATCAGTTTTAACAAATTTTTCACAAAAGTCATATAAAAATTTAGAAAGTAATTCATATTTGGTGACAAATGTGTTAGTTGCCATTGTTGTATTAATAATAAGTTCAGCGTTAGAAAATTTAGCGTCCAGATGTTCCTTAGTAACTAATAAACCTTCTGAATAACAGTTATTTTTGTTTTGACTTTTTAAATTACGTAACATACTAAAAAACTTATATCTTGCTTTCTGAAAACTTATCATGTAATCATTAGCTAAATTTTCAATATTTACTTCAGGTTTGTTAATAAACATATTTCGTATTACATCATTAGTTTTAAGATCAATTACATAATTATATATTAAGTAAAAAATTGAACGTAAGTTAGGAAATAATTTTTCGGGTAGCCATAATGTTGATAATTTTATTTTTTCCATAATAGTCAGCATAAAATCGAACATTTTTACTGTATTATTAATTGTGCCAAAAAGATATATTATACATTTCAGATACTCGTTTAAGTCATTATGACTTCTACACATTCCACTTAAAGCAGTTAATGACGTATTGTATATTAAAAGTACATCAATAAGTCTACACCTCAACATTTGTGTGAAGTAAAATTTTTTAAGATGAAAATTATGATCTGTCACCAGGTCTCTTATCACACTTGTGGCACTTACTATTAAATTATCAAATAGAATTTTTATTTGGCCAAATGAATCCCAATTACCTTCACTAAATAAAGTATTGAGTGTCATGATTCCAAGTTCTTGATTAATAGTTTCGTCAATCGGAGGTTTAAACCTATACAAAAATTCAAATATATTAGTTAAATTATTTTAAAATAGCAAGTATTATATATATATACACTATGATTCATTAAGGATATTACACCCCAAAGTAACAATGATATCAAGACTTTAAAAAAATGACAGCCTTACCACACAATTTAAGTCTAAGTTGAGAAAAATACGTTCTCTAAAATTTAATTTATATTGATCAGCTCTAAGGTAGCTCAAAAAAAGTTGATCGAGGTTTAATTTTCTAGAATTTTGTATTTCTCTTGAAAAATATGACTCTTATTTTAAATGTGGTCGCTATACAATTAGTTTATAAATAATTTACTACAATAATAATTATTACAAGTTTCACAAAAAGAACTCATATTAACAGTTAAAAAACTCAACACAGTGAGGACGTGGCATAGTTGGGTCAAGTATAATGATATCTGACAGTGATTAAAATCACTATCATAAAAAATTATAAATGTGGTTCTGATTGAAATTATATGTGAGAGTGCGTAATATGTATTCTTTATGAGTGAAAGTAAAAAAATAATGTATATAATGCTTAATAATTAAAAAATAGTAAAAAATTATATCATACATTTACTGATAATAATAATATGTGAGTACGATATGATATAATAATAATAATAATATCATATGTATAATGAATATAAAAATATAGGTAATAATTATGTAATAACAAGTAATGTGGATAAATATCAATTTCTAATTATTGTTATAAAAATTTGATATATGAGTAAATATTTTATATCAATAAATAATAATGTATAGAATAGTATTAACATTGATATAGTCTATTACAGAAATATGATGTTCATTAGTACAGCCATTGCTAAAATAACTATATGTAAAACATAAAAAGCTTTTGTAGTGTTGTGCCTTTACAACATGTAGTCTAAAATACAATTTCATAAAATAAAAAAAACCCAGCACAGTGGGGTCGTGGCATAGTGGGGACGTTGCATAGTTGGGTCCAGTATAGATTTAATCTGACAGTGATTAAAGTCACTATAATAAAAGATGCTTTTATGCATATCTGTAGATATTGTTTAATTTTTAAAAATTAATGGATTATTCTAAAAGCTACATGATCTGCTATTTCCTTATTTATATTTCGATTAAGATTAAGTATGTAGAATGAAAGAGGAATTATAATTATTATACCTCATGTTATGGCAATTTTAAGTAAAAAAATTTGAAAAAAATGTCAAAAATTCCCCCATTTACGGGGAACAAGGGAATTTTTTTTCAGTTTTTAGGGTAATGTCTTCGACTAAATATGATTTGTGATCTTTTGACGTATCGTTGAATAAAATGGGTTCGGTGAAAGCTTAGAAAAAATTGATAAGACACAAAAAAAAAACACATCGTAATAAAACATTCTCAGCTTCGCATCGAAGCTAAAAGTTATTTGGAATTATAATAATTCTATTTTTTTGTCGATTAAGAAATTAAGGGGACTTTATTAAATTATGACAGTTAAGTTAATAGTGGACAAAACCCGAAGTCAATAACCACTCTGAAAATAAAGGGACAAGAGAAAAAAAAAATTTAACCTACAACTTTTAAACATTACATGTGAAATGTCTTCCGCATCGGAACAAGTCCGTGTACTCCGGGCGCGGCGGATAATTTCTGTAATCGGGCCGGCCGGATCGTACTTGGGCACTGCGGGAATAATATATATATGTATTAAATATACATGACACACTACTGACCAATAACCTTAGAAATATCAATACTAGCATAAGTTTATATATGTTTCATAAAAAAAACCCAGCACAGAGGGGTCGCGGCACAGTGGTGACGTGGCATAGTTAGATCAAGTATAATGATATCTGACAGTGATTAAAATCACTATAAAAAAAAAACGCTTCGATGCAAATCTTTAGATAGTGTTTAATTTTAAAAAAATTGGTGTTTTATTCCAAAAGCTACTTGATCTGCTGGTTCCTTATTAATATCTCGATTAAGATAAAGTATGTCGAATGAAAAAGGGTTTATTAAAAAATATTATTTCTCATAAAAAAATTGTGTGGATCCATAAACTTTTCAATAAGTTATAGCATTATAAAGT
>NW_026099576.1:6895540-6919040 GCF_025091365.1 Daktulosphaira vitifoliae | reverse complement strand
ATCAATTTTCTCACCAGTATTTATAATAGATTTATTTTTCTCGAAGCAGTTATTTGCAATTTTAGATACATCACTAATGAATTCTTTAGTTTCTATAAATACTTGATAATCAACATGATGATACTCGGATTGGATTTTTTTAAAATATATATGGCTTTTTATCTCATAAATGTAATCAACTATTGTGTACGGGTTAGTTTCTAACTCGGGATAGACAAGTTTAAAGTCAATATAACTTATAAATGTCATAGCATTGTATATATTATCAAACATTGTCAATGAATTGTTTATTACTTTTACTAGTAATATTGTACAATTTTTAAAGTTTTCCAATACATTAGCGTCTAAAAAGTGTACACATATATCAACAACAATATTTAATAATTCTACAAATGTTGAAAGTACTTCGCTATACCTGTAGTTTAAAATATCAATAATATTATAGAAAACACTTAGCAAATTTTTGTCGTTGAGTTTTTGCGCTACTAAATCTTGGACTCTTAAAAATCCAATGGAATCAAGTTTCAAGTGTAAGTTTCCCATAGATTTCCATCCATTTTGAATACACAAATGATCACCTATTTCAATTAAATAATTTAAGTATGATGTTTCTTCAATTTCACATTCTACATTGGCGATATTGTAATAAATTATAGTCAATTTTAAAACAAATAGTTCAAGATTCATATCAATAAATTTATACAATTAGTGATACTATGCTATGAAATGAATTAATATAAAAATTTTTTTTTATTATTTATTGTAATATTCATACCTAAAAATACCGTGTCTATATTAAGATGTGTATTAACAAAAATGTAATTTATTAAGCGTCAATATGCAATTATTAATTATTTAATATGCGTAAGACTAACATTACGAATAAAATTTTTAAATAATTTTTTCTTTTAGTAATTTTTAAAAACATTATTTCGATATTGTGTTCAAAACGCTCTAGAATTACAAAATACAAAAATATAAAAATTCGTATAGAGTTTTATCATAATTACTAATAATATATCAGATTACGCTGTAATCAATCTATCTTAATTGTTTAATTTAGGTTAAAAAAATAAAAAAATAGGCAAATCATAGACTAAAAATTGATTAATTTAAAAAAATTGTATTATTAAATTTTAATACTATTTAATAAAAAATATTTTTTTAATTTTAAACACTTAAGATGCAGTATATTTTCGTATCACATTTAATTGATACACAATAATTTATAAGATCTTATTTAAAAAATTTTCAAATTTTTTTCCAAAGAATAAAATTTAATTTTTTTCAAGATTATTTTTTGTGCGCTAACTATTGTATTTTTCAAAAAATAATAATTTATATATTTTATCTAATAATAAATATTGTATTTTTAAAAATGATTTTCAAGTTTCATTTATTTCTTGATTTGTTAGTTATTAGTTAATCTTTAATTATTCTCTTATACCTTGTAACGTCACAAATTCGAAGGTGGACCGTTTATGATTTTTTGTTATGTCTACTTATTTATTTTATCGCGCGAAAGAACCTTTTTCTGACACAGCGGTGTCAACCACTCATTATTTTGCCTCTGACCGCTAGATAAGGCGATAAAAGAGAAATATAATTAAAATCGAATTGTTTATCAGTATTAATCCCTTCCAAAAAGACTGGCCGTTATCGATTTGAAATTGCCGTTAGATCGGTGTTGACTCTTCTCTATTCTTTCTTCTGTCATTGACCGTGCTAGGGTGCACACGTTTATTTATTTATTGACACTTTTTTTACAATGATGGAGTAGAGCTGCCAACGGCGAACGGCCAGGTCTTTTCGACGAAGCATCCAGACCATCGGATGGGTCTCTTCAGAGACCGGGTATCGTTTTCTTTTATATATTATATTTGTGTAATGAGCTATATTTTATCAATTATTTTATTTCATTTTATTTTATCATAAATTAACTTAATTTTGTTTATGTGTGGAGAGCACGTATTTCCCTTTTCTTCTAGCCAACGCTAAGGAGCGAGTGTCCAGACCTCTCCTGGTGTTCTTCATTAATTTCCGATTAACATTAACGGATGTGTTCCAATACCGTCCGTGATGTTTGTAATATATTTGTTTGTTTTGTTTAAATATTTTATTTTATTTGTATTGCCTTTATTTGTAGACATGGTTTTTGATGCATTCGCATTTTTGTCCATGTTTCTTTTTTTTTTTAACAATTAAATTAAATTTCCTTATTAATTTCAACCGTAATATTTATTTCATTGCGCGAGTAACTTAATTACTCGCGTGTATTTATCCCTATTCCTTAATCTAGACACGGGCTACGATATGTTTTACATATCAACCACAAACAGCTTTAATTGTCATAATTGTGTTTAATAAACCATGAGGTATTATAGTAATTTATACATATAACGACATATTAACTTAGAATATACTTTTAATTAACTTAAAATTAAATTCCACCTATGGTCCGTTAATCATATCTGATAGATGTGACACCTCGCCTAGGTGGTGGCAACCCTTGCTACTATAGCTAGTCGTTATGCAAGTGGCAAACCACGTTGTTGTTACAGGCCAATATATAAAAAGCCCACTTGCAACCTTATTAATGTTTCAACATTATGGAAAAAAAGAAAGGAATAAGATAATTGAAAGATTGGTTTTGTACAGAGTTATATGACGCGATTGACTACTATGCGCCGTTTTCGTTTACGCTTGTCTCGCGCTACACCTTCCAATTGTCTTTGAACATTTTGTACTCTATTCAAAACCATCATACTATATGAACCGTGATCATGTATATCCTTTTTCCCATGTTGTAATATCGACCGCTCCCATGATTCATCTAACAAATTCTTACGAAATATTGAGTTAATGTATCGTCTTTTGTTTTGCATCGCGGAACAGTGATGTCACCGGTTGACCTCTGGCTAATATTTTCCTCAGCTGTGGGTATTATATTAACGGACGGTTCTTTAAAGGAAAAAATGTTTGTGTTGAGTTTTCAATTGCTAGCTTCGATTTAAATGACGACTCGGATAACCTTTGCAACGAAAATAATCCAACCCAAATGAGTACTGAAGGTAAATCTGGATTGTGTATTATATCCACTGTTTGTGTTGATAAAAGTGGATATAAATCAGTACCGATCAACATATCAACTGATGACACATCATCAAATCTCGGATCAACTAAGGCCAAATGCTTTTAACGCTCTCGTTCCATGTTAGGTAATTTAGCATGAGGCATAAGTTTGGTTATTTGTGGTAAAATTAAAATCTTGAAACTCGGTCCTCGCGCTACTGAAGGAACAAACTGTCATAATATACTCTTCATTACCATAACATGGAATAATTATACATTATATTCTTAGAAGGACATGATCCTTTTCTAGAAAATAATTTAAATAAACATTTAACAAACACACACTATTTAGTATATTATAATACACGCGATTCTATCATAAATTGATTAGTAGTTACTTTTATAAATAGTTCCTCCCGAGAGGAAGAATTTAAATTATTTTTGTCATCTTTGTTATTCTACTTTTAATAATTAAATAAATTGTATTAATCCTGGTTTATTAGTAAGAAACTATGTTAATGTTATATATTATGTCAAAATGATTTATATATTCTATTCATCTGTAATAATCTCTGTATTTTATGCTTATTTATCAATAAACAGTTATACTGTAAAAATTAGACAATGATGATTTTTGGGGGTAAAAAATATTGTAAAAAGGCAGTGCAAACCCGTATTCCGTTCATTTTGTGCTTTGGATATAGTAACGTGAATATTGCGATCATCATTTTCAAAGTTCTTACGAGTTTGATCTGTGAAATAAAACTTAAGTATGTTGTTGTGCGGGCCCACGTGGTAAAGGAATTAAACTTAATAAAAAAACGAAAACACTCACTTTTCAATTAAAATGTAAAATATATAATGTGATTAAACAGTAAATAATACAATTCAACGTTAATTATTAATATTATTACAAATGAATAGAATAATGATATAGAATGAATGTAACTAGCGCATACTAAACCAAGACTGACTGTAGGGTACCTACAGTGAAAGTCCTTTGCCCATGGTTGCCCTAAATCCCTTGGTCAGCACATTCCTGTATTCGACGACAGTCGGACGATCATGTATTCTATACTGTACTCAACTATAAAATAATATTCAGGGGTTCTTAACACCCCCCAACATAAATGAATAATGGGAGTCTAATGATTCACATTGACTCAAGGTAATCAGATAAATAAAGTTATACAATTCCAAAAGAATTTAGAATGTTTTTCATATTGGCGAATTATATAATCTAAAATAGATGAGTCAGAGTTGCCCATTAGTAATTTCAGTGGTATATACTTGAATCACCTTTTTCTTATACTTAAATAATACAGAGACAATTATAATTAATATGATACAAATTGACAAACAAGTATATATGATTACAATATGATAATAATTTAGTAAAAAAGCATTGTGTAGTGTATGTGTTATCGGAAATATAATCAGTTGTTTATTAATTCTAAACGGAGTAACATCATTGCTTTAACCTAACAAATGGCGACGATGATGAGATCAAACCGCGTATTTTCTTTTTTCTTTTTGGGTTTTTTTTTACTTATAAAGTGTAAAAAAAAATAAATAAATAAAAATAAATAATTAATTAAACGTAAAGTATGCTTGGAAGCATAGAGCAATTCGTCCCGGGAGACGATATTGGTGAATATATAGAGCGGTTAGAGCAAATTTTTGTGCTTAATGATGTATAAGAAACTAAAAAAGTGGCTTCGTTATTATCTTTTATCGGACATGATGCATATTCGGTATTAAAGAAATTGACGTACCAGAAGAGTCCAAAAAAATTAATTTATAAAGAATTAATAAGTAAGCTTAAAGTACATTATTCACCTGAAATCAATGAAATCTCGGAGAGATATAAATTTCATAAAGAAGATCAGAAGGAAGGGCAATGTATTGTAGAATACATAGTGAAACTTAAGTCAAAGGCTCAAAATTGTAACTTTGGAGCATTTTTGGAGGAAGCTTTAAGAGACCGTTTTATGTTTGGCGTCAGAGAAAGCAAATTCAGGGCATTGCTATCAAAGGAAAGTAAGCTAACTTTTGCAAGTGCTTGCCAAATAGCGACGTGCTGGGAGATGGCAGAAAAAGAAATTGAAGAAAAACCATTAAATCAGTTTGCGGTACGAAAACTAAATAATTATGGAAGTAATAATAATAAAAACACATGTGGCAAATGTGGAAAAAATCATGCGTCAACTTTTGAATGTCCAGCAAAAATGATTCAGTGTCATAAATGTTCTAAGTTTGGGCATTTTGCACGTTTTTGTTACACAAAGTTAAAATCAAAAAAAAAAAAAATATTCGAATTCAAATTGGCGTCGGCATCAAGGTCAAGTCAGATCATCAGATGTTATAAAAGAGTTATCAGAACAAATGGTAGGACAGGTTGTGTCAACAAGTGATACCAGCATAAATAAATTAGTAGACGGTCCGTTAAAGATTATGGTTATGGGAAATGGTATTAAATTGGATATGGAGATCAACACAGGGGCATGTGCTTCTGTGATAAGCGAAAATACTTATCAACAATTATTTAGTAAATCAAACCTATGTATAACAAATTCTAAATTCATGTCTGTTACAGGAGAGTTATTTGGTATTATTGGAACAATATCTGTAAATGTGTGTTTGTGTGATACTGTTGATGATGTATATAAATAAAACTTGCTGGTAATTAAGAGTACAAAAAGTATTTCTCCATTGTTGGGTCGATCATGGCTAAATAAATTAAAAGGAAATGGTGTTATTAAATTAGTAAGTAATACTGAACTAAATACAAATTATAATGATATTATTTTAAAATATATCAAAAGTAAATTCCCACGAGTAGTGAGTGAAGAAGGTGGTCAATGTATAGAAAAGTATAAAGCTGAAATTGTATTAAAACCAGGAGTTACTCCTATATTTCATAAAGCTTATTCAGTATCTTTTAGTATTAGAGATAAAGTGGGTGAAGAAATAGATAGATTGGTGGAACAAGGTATTCTAGAACCTGTGAAGGATAGTGATTGGGCGAGTCCTATAGTAGTAGTTTCAAAGTATGATGGTAGTTTACGTATTTGTATATATTGTAAAGTAACTATAAATAAATCAATTAAGACTGAACATTATCCTTTACCTAAAGCTGATGACGTGTTTGCTAGTTTATCAGGATGTAAAATATTTTGTGTAGTGGACTTATCCGGAGTATACCAGCAGCTAGATGTGTCTAGGAATAGTAGAGAGTATTTAACTATAAATACATTAAAAGGATTATTTAGGTACAAAAGATTACCATTTGATGTATCCAGTGCGCCTGCTATTTTCCAATCTGTTATGGATCAGGTGTTATCTAAGGTAGAGAATGTATTTTGTTACCTAGATGACATTTTAATTGGTGCAATAGATAAAGATATATGTAAAAAAAATTAGATGAAGTTTTAACTAGATTAAATGAGTTTAATATCAGGATAAATTTAAAGAAATGTAAATTTTTTGAAAGCAGTGTTAATTATCTAGGGCACACAATAGATGAAATGGGTATCAGACCAATGAAACAAAAGTTAGAGGCAATTAAGGAAGCTAGAGAACTTACAAATTTAAATGAGTTAAAAGCATATTTAGGATTACTAAACTATTATTGTAAATTTGTACCAAATTTAAGTAGTGAATTACATGAACTACATAAATTATTAAAAAAGGAGTGAAATTTGAGTGAATTGAAAAGTGTAGCGAGACATTTAATAGAAGTAAAGAATTACTGCTAAATAACCAATTGTTGGGGATATATGATTCAAAGAAACCCATCATAGTTTATGCGGATGCTAGCCCATATGGTGTAGGTGCAATTTTAGTGCAATTATTTTGTAGAGAAGAAAAACCTATTTGTTTTTTATCTAGCACATTATCACCAGCAGAACAAAATTATGCACAGATTCATAGAGAAGCGTTAGCGATAGCGTTCGCAGTAAAAAAATTTCATAAATATATTTATGGAAATAAGTTCACACTATGCTCAGACTCACAGGCGTTAAAGGAAATATTTAGTCCTAATAAGGGTAATTCAGTAGTCGTTGCATCTAAACTACAAAGATGGTCAGTATTTTTATCGATGTATGATTATGATTTTAAATATAAAGCAGCCAAATAAATGGTGCATGTTGATGCGTTGTCACGGTTACCTTTAAAAACAGAAACTGAGATTGAAGAAATTTCTATAAACAGGTTAAGTATTATGAATGATTTTAATTTGAATATAGAAGAAATAAGAAAAGGATATAAAGAGGATAAAACAATGTTAAAAGTAATCGAGTATGTAAAAAATGGTTGGAAAGGGAAACTAGAGGAATGCAAATAGTATTTTAAAATGAAAAATAATTTAGGGTTGCAGGATGATTGTTTGTTTTTTGGCGATAGAGTTGTTATCCCAGAGCATTTAAAAGAAAGGGTGTTACAACTACTACATAAGGATCATAATGGTATTGTGCGAATGAAAATGGAGGCAAGAGGAATACTATGGTGGAGAAATATGGCTAAAGATATAGAAGAGACGGTAAAAAGGTGTGAGATTTGTCCTTAAACGCAAAATGTACCTAAAGAAGTAGTGACATATAGATGGCCAAAAACAAGTAAACCATTTGAAAGGGTCCACATAGATTTTTTCTATTTTAGTAAAAATACTTATTTATTATTGGTTGATGCATTTAGTAAATTTGCAGATGTCAAATTAATGAATAGAGTAACTGTAGAGAAAGTAATAGAAGTGTTACAAAGTATGTTTACATATTTTGGGTTACCAGGAGAAATTGTATCTGATAATGGCCCGCCTTTTAATTCTCATGTTTTCAATAATTATGGTAAGGAGTGTAATATAAAAATAATTAAGTCACCACCATACCATAGTCAGTCAATGGACAAGCTGAAAGGGGAGTTCAAACAGCGAAGAAATACTTAAATAAATATTTATTGGATTATAAGTACAACAGGCTATCTATGAAAGAAAAAATATTAAGATTTATAAATTCTTACAATAGTACACCGTCAACAGTAACAAAGCAATCACCATTTGATTTAATGTAACTTGGTGTAATGAAACTTAAATTAAACTAACCTAATTAGGTCAGCATATTTCAAACATTAAAAGTATCTTCATACTATAACGCTAATTAACGTCTACATTTTATAAAAACAAAGACAACGTCTGTCGTTATAATTTCTAAGAATGTTATCTTCGGTTACCAAACGGTTAGGTCAGCATATTTCCGGCATTAAATGTATTACTATATTATAACGCTCATAGGCGTCAGTATTTTATGAGAACAATTGCTATCATTGTCTACTAGTCGCTTAGGTCAACGTTGTCTTTTTTCACGCCTACGCGTTTTATGATAACTATTGCTATTATCGTTTATCAGACGCTTAGGTCAGCATATTTCCGACATCGTTTGTGTAGTACCTGTTTAAACCAACCCAAACTTGTCTAAACAAGATCTTTGATCCCTATAAAAGAACGTCACATCAATTTCAGACTCATTCACTCATTATCTTTTCTAAAGCGATTATACCAAAAACCATTTGTCTGATTATTTGTTGTTCTGGAGAATTTCTATGACTTTTGATATAAAATAAAGTAAGTAATACNAGAATTTCTAAGACTTTTGATATAAAATAAAGTAAGTAATACATTTATATATATTTTTCATTTAAACTGTTTTCTACTGACTTTGGTTACTAGTTATGTTTAGAGTTGTTTAATACTTCTTAATTTTTTATTTTAGAATGGAGCAATTAAAGAAACAGTTGAACGATCAGAGTACATTAAAAAGATATTGAAAATTAAGTGATCTGGAGGAACACACGCCATACAAAGTCATGTCTATGAAAAATACAATCACACGAAATGGGGTTGTCGTTGTTGGTTGTCTATTCAACAATATGAATGTGTTTATTCCGAGATTGAAATTAACTAATGAAGAAATCGAAGCTTACAATATCAACAATGATGACAAATTACATTTATTATATAGAGGTAAAAGTAGAAATGCATATTTGTTTGATTTTCAGTAATTTGTTAATATTTTGTCTTGTTTTTTAAACTTATTTATATAAAATAAAAAAAAAAAACTTATAAGATTAAAAATTCAATAAAATATACTATTTTTTTATGTTATACAATTTTGTCTTATTTATTTACACTATATGTATTTGTGTATAATGAATATTAAATATAAGTCTGTAGTACTAAGCAGTACAAAGAAGAGTTTTACACATTAAATATATACAGCAAATTTAGTATACAATATGGTATTTGTAGCACATTGTACTATGTATGGTATGCAGTGGGCTGTTTATAAAAGTAGTAGAGACACTGTGTCGGAGTTTTGGTGGATAATACCTTACAATCAAAATGTGACATCTCATTACGTAACTATAGTTTAAATACTATGGCATCTTACACATACAACTATTGTACTGTACAGAAGAGAAAAAAACGTTGTAGTATATATATATATATATATTTACAGATATGTATACGCATATACATATATTTTTTAGAAAAAATACAATTTCTTACTACATTATGTTACATTAAAAAATTATTTTTAAAACTATTTATATACATGTATATTTACAAAAAAAAAAAATTTCAATTCTTAGCAATATTTTTTTACAATGATAATAACTTAAAAACTATAGGTCTTCCGGTGGTGGTATGGCATAATGTCCGTGGGCCAACGTGTCGATTCTGTTGTCGAGCGTGTAGCGCTTATCATCGAATCGGTTAAGCGCCAACTTGGTTGTACGTAAAGTTTGTACCTCGTGCTCAAACGAACGGATTGACACGTTCTGTCGGTACGGAGTGTAGGGTAACGATAATGTCAGTGGAGACTGACCACCACGTATCACTTCGATGACCGCACGGACATTCTCTCCAGCCAATGCTCATTTTGACGCATCGTCACCATCACCATCGACTTTGAACAANCCATCGTCACCATCGTCTTTGAACAAACACCGTTTGTAATCGTCCAAAGACAGATGGTTCCGGACGACGTGCCCGCGGATCCCCTTAGACTTTATGAGTTCGCTGCCTTCCATGTCAAATGCGTACCACTTTAATCAAAGTGCAGCGATCTCAAAGAGAGTGAGGCCACTGGTCTCGTCTGAAAACAAGCCGGGCATCTTCTTTCTATCGGTGGAGTAGCAAGGGTGATCCTTGGGCAGGCTAGATGCGTCCACGTGCACCAGTAAATCGGGGCTATCAGCTAAATCTTGGTAGAAGTCGCCTACTCTGAGCAAGTATATGAAGGAGTCTGAGAAAAATTAAAAAATATATAAATATTGNGGGGCTACCAGCTAAATCCTGGTAGAAGTCGCCTACTCTGAGCAGGTATATGAAGGAGTCTGAGAAAAATTAAAAATATATAAATATAAAAAATATTTCTACTGTACGGTTGTACTCACCAGTATCCATGTAAACCAATTCGATTGCACTGCCATAATGTGGTTTCAATACGTCGTAGAAGTACTTGTACATTAGCGTCTTGCTAATGTCAAGCACTGCTAAACCGACGTATATTGGTTTGATAAACTTGACCATCTTTGTGTCCATTATGACGGCGCACAACCTTTCACCGTATTTGATACAGTCGTTGAAGGTTGGTTGGTTTACGAGCTTGCTTAGACGTTCGGGACTGGAGATTAGCTTAATGCGGATGCGTTTCCGCATGTTCTCCATTGTTTTCCCTATAAAATGTAAAAAATTATCGAATAACCCACTTTAGCATTGAGCATGCACTTACCAAAGACGGCATTGTTCATTAGTTTGAAAAATGCAATTTCAAAAGCATTTGCCGCCTTTTTCCGCATTTCAGTGTTCAACTCAATGTATGGTTTCAACCAAGCACTTTGTTGAAACTCTAAAACGCGGTGCACCTGCAGTACAAATATTTATATTAGTATCATCGCTTATAGTTTATAGGTTAATTATACATACTTTATCGACTTGCAGTCCGTGTGCGATTGCCTGTTTTAAGTTGGCATAGTGTACGACGTACCGCTGTTTGGGTTTCAAAGTGGCCATGAGTTTGGTTTCTTTGGAACCCGGCGATACATCGTTGACAGGCAAGAACGGCAAGTCGTTGTGCTCGTCATGCAGCTCTTGTGGATGCGATACGTCCACTTCATATATACGCCTCGTATTACCAGTGTCCGACAACGATTGGAGGTCAGCCAGAAGGTCTACTCCTTTATACCACCGGAAGCCACCGTACGGCATGGGCTGGCTCATAGCCCAACCGTAAAGGTTATTGCCTGTAAACATTAAACGTTATTAAA
The DNA here is from genome assembly GCF_025091365.1 of Daktulosphaira vitifoliae. NCBI lineage: Eukaryota > Metazoa > Arthropoda > Insecta > Hemiptera > Phylloxeridae > Daktulosphaira > Daktulosphaira vitifoliae. The sequence continues at coordinate 6,907,640 of NW_026099576.1, read as the reverse complement.
CCACCGCTCAATTATTGCGCGTTTATATATATACGTATAGATTACTTACAGTCTTGGTACACGATCCATGATTCTGGTTTTGACGGATCGTAATCGGGTGTCTTAGAAATGTTGGCCTTTGCATAGTGCTTGACGGCTTGCACTAGCCCACCACGAATTCCCTGTTCCACCATCAGTAGCATGTCGTAGTCGTTCAAGAGCTCCAGCGTCATCCTGGTGTATTTCAACATACAATCGAAGCTAAAACCAGGCGCGCTGTAATAGTGCGCCGGGTCCAAATTGTATGTTGAAATACAGATGTCGCGGAAGTTCTCAAACACATCAGCCAACAACAACACGTCGATCTTAAGATATAGATCGCTTTACTCACCGAGGGTTGAGCACAGTCCTAGTATAGTCACCCATACGATCGTCTGTTTTCTCAAGTAAGGCCTCAAAATCGGCGTAGATGACAAACGGTAACCGTTGCGTCTTTACTCACGCGTCAAATTCAACCTTACTTCCCTCTACCGGCATAACAAGTAAAATAGGCTTGTTCTTGCCGCATATCAACTTGTGTTGCTCCATAGCTTGTTGACCCCGAAGAATATGCTTTATAGGCATATCATCAAAGCTGGTGAAGCAACGTTTGCAAGTGTATATGCGGCATTTGTGATTAGTTTTTTTGCTGCGCACGAGCCTCGAAAAATCGGAAATGTACGCGTAATGTNCGGAAATGTATGCGTAATGTGATTTTTCAGAGTCACCGATGTACAACAGGTCAAAATGATTCTGTTGCTCTTGGTCGGCGACTCTTAGAGGATACACCAGCCACTTCATCTTAACGTCGTCTCGTTCCAAGCCGTACACATTGACAGACACGTTAGGGTTTCGTCGTTCAAATATTTTAATTTAGGACACGGGTGTGGGGAACGTCAACCCTGTGAAATCATACCTGTGTTCCTCATTAAAATATTTTTGATTAACACGTGTATTATTATTAACCCCAACGTGCCTCGCTAAAATGGACCACTTGAAACAAGACTGATCGATATTCTGTCGATTGATGATTGCTTTTCTATTATTAATTTCAGACGGAATCGGAATATATGATGACCCTGCGAGGTCGGCGGGCGGCAGTGACGACAGGATACCCGCCGCCACTCCGGACACCGTTCGGTACGCCGAAATTGTCCGGATCGCCGCCCGCCTCTGCACCCTGAGCAGGGCTTCACGGTTTTTGGACGAATACTCAAGAGTATCAGCCCAAACCGGGGACCCGTACAGGAGGACCGAGTGTACGACTAAAAGTCTGCGCCGTATCTCTCTCGGCCCTTCCAGATTGGGCATGAGTCCCGCCAGGCAATTCATGACTTTCTGGGCCCGCTGGGCCGCACGGCAACTATGTGACCTTTTTTTTTTCCCTCCTTCTCGACTTTAATGTTGACCGCCCTGGAACTGCCGTTAGGCATTGCTTCAGGGCGGCCCACGTCGCCTTCGCTTCTTCTTACCACCGCGCTGTGACCCGTCCCAAGTTCACACTAGAGCCGAATCCCAGCGCGGCGTAGCCTCCTTCGTTAGCCGGACCCCACTAGAGAGTCCGTTGCCCGGGTTGGACCATGTGGTGGTGGGGGTAGGCAGTCTTCTCCATTGTTAGCCGGANAGGCAGTCTTCTCCATTGTTCGCCGGATTAAGAACCCGACCTTCTTCTTTTTTTCTTCTAACAGGGCAGTCCTTGGAGAGGTGCCCCTCCTTCTTACACCTGAAGCAGGCCTTCGACCGGTTCGGTCCCTTGCACGCGTGGGCTATGTGCCCGCGTTCTAGACACCTGTAGCACTGAGGTCCCTAATCGAGAATCCTCAGTCTACAGGACGTCCATCCGACCCGAACTCGGCCTAGACCTGCCAGGCGATGAGCAAATTTGAGGGGCACCTCGCATCTCGCATACCGCCCTTTACTGTCGATGTTAGTGAGGACCGTAATAGGTCCCACTTTCGGCGGCAATTCTCCATTCGGAGAATTCAGGGCGGCGCTCAGTGCTTGGCGCACATCTTGCTCCTCCTGCCACTCCTCCACATCCAGGAGGAGGACGGTGCAGGTCATCGAGGGACGTTGTACCCGCACGTCCATCTCCTGCAGGGCCGCCTTTAACCTGGCCGCCAGAAGGTCCGCTTGTTCCGCTGACCCCCTTACCTCCAAGAGGACTGCCCCCGTGGCAACTGTGTGACCTTGACAACGGTCATTACCCCCACAATCGAGAAACCACGCCCTCCGTATGACTCCCCCCCCGACCACGACCACCAAAAATACAGTTATGACATCAAACAGTTATAACAACATTTATGTATACTGGGGTGACTGATTATAATATATACAAAAATAAATCACAAAAAGAGTATAAAATAAATTGTAATATACTGTATAACACATGGACTAAAAATTCTCAAAGAATTTGTTAATAATTAAATAATAAACGATTTTTGTATATAAGATGTATTCGTATCTCTAAATGTTTGTCAAATATAATGTAGTATTCGTATATATTCCAATTTCGGAAAAACGATACAATATAGTTTAATAGACTGTACTCCTAAATGGAATCTTCTAATAAAACACCAGGGCATTTATAAAATATTTGAAAAATTAATAATTTCATAAATTTATAGGTTTGGTTGGGTAGGCATATTGATTAAAATTAGAAATAATGAATTCAATGCTGCAGCGTATTTGATTGATGTAGTTCTAAAAAAGTTAATGTAACTCAGAGGTGCCGGAACTATTTTTTACATGGGGGCAAAAATTTAATGACTAAAACTCAAAACTCAACCCAACATCAACTCCTATTTCCTTAATTATATCCAGATTAGTAATTCGTTTAATTATATAATATATAATTTTTATAATTAATTATTTTCAAATTATTATCGATTTTTAATATATTAAAAGTAATAATTTTGAACCAACTTCTTTTTGTCCTGTAAAATGAAAGTTTTAATAAAAAAAAAAATGAATTTATTACCATAACTTTTAACTCAACTTGCAAGTTTGAAATAATATCATTAAATAGAAAAAAATGAAATTGGTAGATTATTTCAAAAACAACAATAACACTTATTCCCTTAATTTTACCCCGATTTATAATTATAATATATGAATACATAATAATTACAGTAATTAAATTGAGTATGAAAGTGGTATTCAATAATATAATATTGTAATTTTTACGGAGATATTATAAAAATAAAAAGGAGTTGTATATTCATATACTTTTAATGCGTATACAAATTTAAAGGAATTGATGCAATACTTTTTAATAAAAAAATTTTGTTATTTATGAATAAATACACTAAACAAAAGGAACTTTCATCAGAAAAAAAATATACTTTTCTAAATAAACTTTTCGTGATGTTTTCAAATGTGCAATTAAACTTTTTCTATTACTTCTAAGTTTTAATATTATTACTTATTATTAAAAAATAAGTATTTACATATAAAAAAAAATAATTAAGAACAAAAAAAATTGTATTAAATTAATACTGATTTTGATTTTTAATATGTTAAAGGTAATCATTTTGAACCTATTTTTTATTGTCTTTTAAAGTGAAAGTTTTAATGAAAAATACCTTCTCAGCTTCGCATCGAAGCTAAAAAATGAATTTGTTACCATAACTTATAGTTCAACTTGCAAGTTTGAAATTGACATTATTAAATTGAAAAACATGAAATTTTTAAGATTAATATGCAATCTAGAAATTTTATAATTACNATGAAATTTTTAAGATTAATATGCAATCTGGAAATTTTATAATTACTAATTACAGTACATTTGTCAGAAAAATTCGATTTTTTTACATTTTTATCGTAATAGATAACTGAAATAGAAAGAATAGTAATCATATCCTAATAACTTTTGGTGTTAAAAAAAATTCTGCAATTGAAATATTCAGAACTTAATTAATTTTAATAATTTACTTTAATTAAATGAACCAATCAAACCAAAGTAGTTAAAAATATTTACTCAATTGAGCGTATTATCAAAAATATAATTATAATTGTAAAAATCCATCGTTAACTTCAGGTGAAACTAAAAATCATTTTTTTTTTAAATTTATGATTTATATAGCAACATATTACAAAAAAATTTGGCATATTATAGACTGGTAGTAGCACACATAAATAGAGTTAAAAAATTAATAAATTATAAAGTAAAATTATTTACTTTTGTAGTTGAATACTTTTATCATATCAAATCTAATTCGACAATAAATCCTTTAAGAATATTAAAAATTCATGATTTTAATTGTTTGTATGGAAAAAGCTGGTTAAGCTACTTTTTATTTGAATAAGGAATATTTTTTTTGATTTTTAAGAGTAATAACTTAAATATCATAAACTTAAATGAATCATTTGACGTATCGTTGAAAAAACTAGGTCTAGTGAGGGTTGGCAAAATAAATCGTAGCCACAAAAGAACCACAGTAAAATAATATTAACATGAATATCAATTTCTTCTCAGGAGGGAAGACTATAGTGATAAGATCCTTTATATTTATTGAAATTATTGAATCTAAATGAGATAGATATCAAATGATTTGAAAATTCTATTTTAACTTAAAAAAAAAAATGCAAAATTTTAGAAGTCACAGACGCATTTGAACCTCGTACCCTAGGCGTGAAAGATCAAGATGTTACCCAATCGGCAACTGTTCGTTGCTTTTTGTTGTATGATAAAATTGGCTATTTAAGCTAACTCAAATTTAAAAATTACTTTTTCGACTTTAAAAAAGTAAAAAAATTTTAATAAGTATAATTTCATATGTCTTATGAACTTTATTCTATGTCAATGATATTATATAATATTCATGAAAGTCAGTTTATTCCCCTAATAAGATATTTTAAAATAAAATAAAATACAAAACCCAGAATTTTAATAAAAAAATTGCATATTTTTGAATACGGTAGCCTTTTGCGCATAGAATATAGGTCGTCGGGATAAATTTTTTTTTTTCATTTAGTATTACATAAAATAAGCTTTAATTTGATTTATGTTTAAAGGACGCAGTATATCCGGAACATTTTCAAAAATTAAGTTGAAAAAGTTAGTTTTTGTAAAAAAGTTTCTATTTTATTAAATCCCCCCTGTGAGCAGAATAAGTGTTAGATTTTCAAAAAAAAATGATATCAAATGAAAGGAAATTATCTAAGGTTTTAGTTTAAAAAAAAATTATGTTGATTTGTTGATTTTTGAAAAAGTTATGTAAGTTTTAAGAAAAAAAAGTGAAAAAAATGACAAAATTTGTCAATTTTTAAATTTGTAATTTTTTTGGATATTTCCCCCATTTGCGGGGAACGAGGGAAAATTTTTAAATTTTTAAGGGTAATGTCTTCAACTAGATACAATTTGTGATCTTTTGACGTATTGTTAAAAGAAATCGGTCCAGTGAGAGCTGAGAAAAAGTAGTGACAGACACAAAAAAAAAAATAAACACATCATGGTAAAATTAATACCTTCTCAGCTTCGCATCGAAGCTAAAATTAGTAAGTCTTAAATATTTTTAACAAAGATAATATGGTGTATTGAGATTTAAGATTATATTATATCATTACTTTAATTACTTTAAAATAAAACCATTCAGTAAAAAAATACAAAAAAAAACGGTAGCACAGTGGGGTCGAGGCACAGTGGAGACATTGCATAGTAGGGTCCAGTATAGATTTAATCTGACAGTGATTAAAATCACTATCATAAGAAACGCTTCGATGCAAATCTGTAGATAGTGTTTAATTTTAAAAAATTGATGGATAATTGCAAAAGCAACATCAACTTCTATTAAAATAAAATACAAAACCCATAATTATCATACAAAAATAGTATATTTTTCAATATGGTAGCCATTTGCGTATAGAAGATAGATTGTCGGGACAAATTTTTTTTTTTCATTTTATAGTACATAAAATAAGCTTTAATTTGATATATGTTTAAAGGACGCAGTATATCCGGAACATTTTCAAAAATTAAGTTGAAAAAGTTAGTTTTTGTAAAAAAGTTTCTATTTTATTAAATCCCCCCTGTGAGCAGAATAAGTGTTAGATTTTCAAAAAAAAATGATATCAAATGAAAGGAAATTATCTAAGGTTTTAGTTTAAAAAAAAATTATGTTGATTTGTTGATTTTTGAAAAAGTTATGGAAGTTTTAAGAAAAAAAAGTGAAAAAAATGACAAAATTTGTCAATTTTTAAATTTGTAATTTTTTTGGATATTTCCCCCATTTGCGGGGAACGAGGGAAAATTTTTAAATTTTTAAGGGTAATGTCTTCAACTAGATACAATTTGTGATCTTTTGACGTATTGTTAAAAGAAATCGGTCCAGTGAGAGCTGAGAAATAGTAGTGACAGACACAAAAAAAAAAATAAACACATCATGGTAAAATTAATACCTTCTCATCTTCGCATCGAAGCTAAAATTCGGTAATTTATAAATTTAACTATTAATAATACATATTATTAGCTTCGAAGCGAATGATGTGTTTATTTATTAATTTCAGCTACGTTGGGAAGCTGAGAATGTATTAATTTTAACATGATGTGTTTTTTTTTTGTGTCTGTTGTCACTTTTTCTCAGCTTTCACTGGACCGATTTTGATGAACAATATGTCAAAATATCACAAATAGTATTTATTTTAGACATTACGCTTAAAATTTGAAAAAAAATCCCTCGTTCCCCGTAAATAAAGGATATCTCCAAAAATATTAAAATTTTTTAAATCGGTAAATTTCGTCTTTTTTTTCTTAAAATTAACATATCAACCTAATTTTTTTTATTATTAAAACGTTAGATATTTGCCTTTCATATTATAAAATTTTTTTGAAAATTTGACCCTTTACCTGCCCACAGGGGGGATTCAAAATAGAAACTTCTGCACAAAAATTTAACATTTTCAACTAAAGTTTTGAAAATGTTCCGGAAATACTCCGAGCTTCAAACATATGTTAAAATATAGCTAATGTTATATACTATAAGTTAAAAAAAAAATTTTGTCCCGACTACTTATTTTCTATGTGAAAATAGTTGCCGTAGATATAAAAACATGCAATTTTAGTATTAAAATTTACGATTTTATATTTTATTTTTTCAACTTAAAATTATTATAATTTTTTGAAAAATGTATGGATCAATATAAATTTTTGTTTCTAAATAAATTATATATATATAACTTTTATACGACACACTTTTTTTTTAAACCGGATTATTATCCTTATCTAATTTTTCTGTTAAGGGCATTTAATTTGATAGATTTTTATCTTTTTTTTTTTTTGGCTTGTTAAAGTTTTCATTAACAAAATAATGATTTTTTGAAAGAGATAAACTGATGAGAAATTAAATATTTTAAGTATGTATTATGATACAGCCTTATCAGCCACACTAGTACTGACAGTATATATTTAAAGCCAATATGACTTGTGATAAAAAATGTAGTCAGTCTCATTTTGACATTAAAAACTTAACTAGGACTTTCTGTACATCAATAATTCTATAGTCACTTTAAAAAGTACATGAAAATGATTGATAGACTGTCTGACTACATTATATAAATAAGTAACAAATAAAAACGATAAAAATTAAAATGGTATTTTAAATATTTTTTTTGAAATTATTTGAAAAGTTACTTCAAAAATACTTAAAAGTATACAATGAATGATTTAAAATTATGTATGAACACATGAAATATTAGAATTTTATCTTTTTAAACGTCATTTAAAATTTAAAACTAACCTAAATTCTTTTGGTAATAAAATTTAGATTATTAATAAATATACACAAATTTAAATAAAGTTAAAATACTATAGTTAAATAGATGTTGTTTACACAATAGGTATTTAACGTTTTATATAATTTTAAACTTCTGAGAATTTTCTTCACAATTTTTATTAATAAGGAAAAATTATTTTATAGTGAGAAATTTATGTTTTTATTTTTCTGAATACGATAAAATGTTTTCCATTAAGTTGCATGAATTTTGTGTTTTATTACTATACGTAATTGTTGTGTTTGTTGGAGCTCCAAATGTTTCTACGCAAAGAAATGCAGCAATTATTAATAGCATTTGCGAAAATGATGGATGGCAACATTTTACTGACGTAGAGTCTGTAAAATATGATAAACAAACATTTGAGTTTAGTCATATTACTATAAATTCCGATAGATTTTCGAGCAATAAAAAAGTGCAAGCCGCTGCTTTATTTCTACTTTGTACATACGCTAATGATTTAAAAAAAATATTTTCTATGGTTATTTATTATTGTCATGAATGTCAAGGAGTTTTTATTCAAGAAAAAGATCCCTATGAATGCACAAGTGATTTATTGAAAATAATTAAGAAAATAACTTTATTGGCAACAGTCATGAAAGAATCGTTGATTTCTTTAGATGCGTTATATGGTACTCCTTTAAAATCCACATTAGATGATTATATATTATATTGTTATTTGTCAAGTTTACAAAAAGTAGAAAATACTATTTTTCGTGAAGCTCCTTCAGAAAATAATCCAAATACTTGTAATCAAATCTTAGAAAACATTAAATTTATATTTCCGAATATGATAGAAGATATTAATCGTGAAATACAAGTAAAACCAAAAATATGTCACTTTAAAATTCCCAGTGCAAAAACGGAAGATTATAAGAAAGTATATACAATAAAAAATAACCAAAAAAAAAATTTTAATTTTGAAAATTTGAAGAAAAAACTAGATAACGAAATTAAGAAGATTGTTATAGAAAAGTATTACAAGTTAGGCTTCTATTTTAACCCAGAAATTCAGATGATTGATGTACCGATACCACAAGAAGTTCTTGATAGTACGTTTTTTTAAATTAATGATAATACTTAAAAATGTTTAAGTCTAAAATTAATCATTGAAGGGGTAGTTATCTTTATCATTATTTAAAGTAGTTCTAGTTCTTCAAGATTGATAATTTAATGATGTCCATCTGCTTGTTTGATGATAAACGCTTACTATAAACCGAAATAATTACTTTTTCAACTTTTGAAAATCTAATTCTTTCTGTTTTTAATTTAATATTTTGCTTTTATTTTAGCTTCGATGCGAAGCTGAGAAGGTATTGGTTTTACTATGATGCGTTTTTTTTTTTTTTTGTGTCTGTCACCACTTTTTCTCAGCTCTCACCGAACGGATTTCTTTCAACGATACGTCAAAAGATCACAAATCATATCTAGTCGAAGACATTACCCTTAAAAATTGAAAAAATTTCCCTCTTTCCCCGTAAATGGGGGAAACCTCCAAAAAAATTACAAATTTAAAAATCGCTAATTTTCGAAATTTTTTCAATTTTTTTTACTAAAATGTGCTGTAACTTTTTCAAAAATGAACATATCAATATAATTTTTTTTTTATAGATGTTTGATGTCTTTACCTATCATTTGGTATATTTTTTTAGTAAATATGACCCTTTATCTGCCCACAGGGGGGGATTTAAAATGACAACTTTTTCAACTTAACTTTTGAAAATGTTCCGGAAGGTCTGACATTTTTATATATATCTTAAATTAAAGCTAATGTAATGTAAAAAAAATTTGACCTTTGGACTTGTCTTCATGGTGAAAATGCCTACCGAATGCTATTTTTGTGTGAAAATTCTCGATTTTATAATTTACATTTTTTACTTTAAAATGCTACAACTTTTTAAAAAATATATGGATCAATACAATTTTTAATAATATTATTTAATAATCTCTTTTTCATTTGACATACTATATCTTAATCAGGATATTAATAAGGAACTAGCAGATCATGTGGCTTTTGGAATAATACACCAATTTTTTTAAATTAAACACTATCTAAAGATTTGCATCGAAGCTTTTTTTTTTGTTAGTGATTTTAATCACTGTCAGATATCATTATACTTGATCCATCTATGCCACGTCACCACTGTGCCGCGACCCCCTGTGCTGGGTTTTTCATTTTACGGTTACTTTTTATCATGTTATACATTAGACACAATGTTATAAATGCATATGTGTGTATGTGTGAGTTTATTTATTTATAGTATCATTTAAGTGTAGTGTATATTAAGATACAACCGATAGAGTAGGTAATTGATTTGACACTATATTGTTTAAACTCAACTAAACGCTAAATTGTACATTCCCAAACAACAATCATAATCTTTTTCTTATTTTTTTTTTAATTCGTCAAATTTATTCAGTTGGTGTCTTAATATATTTTGTATGATTCGCTTCCTTTATACTAAATAGTGTGATCTTCCCAACCATTATAATTTGTATGCAGTAAAATGATATAAAGTTTAATACCACCAATTTACAATAAAAATTATAAAATATTTTAATTTTTTTTTAAATAAACAAAAATTGGACAAGTGAACACTGTTTTTATATTTGATAGGTTAATTCTGGATATAGTACGTCATATTTAGATAAATACTAATTTTATATGAGTGTAAACTAAAAATAGTCTTCCAAATATCATGTAAATAAACGATACAGTAAAATAATTTTTTGAGGCAATATTATTGCATTATCTAAATCAAAAATATATTATTTCATAAAGAATTAAAATATTTCAAATGACTATTCTGAAAATTTATTATATTTAATTTACAGCACATTTGCTTCAACCTCCACATACAAAATTATTCGTTTATATTAAATCACTTATAAATTAAATTAAGTACGCAGATCAGTGGCGTGCCCAAGAATTTTAAATGGGGAGAGATGTCTTATCTAATAGGTATTAATACAACTAAATACATTTAATAGGGGTGAAAATATTAGAAAAAGATTAATGAGGGGGCTTTAGAGGTCAAGCCTCATTAAAATATTTATTAATATTTTGTGTTTTGTATGATATAATGTAATGTTGTTATACAAATATACAATGTAATAATTACAACTTTATTCAATTTTTGCTGTTAAGTACTCAATGCTAGAAAAAAAACGAAATGGGGAGGGATATGACCTCTAACCCACCCCCCCCTGGGCACGCCACTGACTCAGATTACTTATAAAATAAAAATAATTTCAGAAATATTTTTTTGATTATTTTAGTAACGTATATTTCTTGATTATCAATTACTAAGCACTTTTTCGATTCATCCCGTATATGTATACTAGAGATATCAACTTTATTTTTAAAAATGATATCACATTAGAGTGTTCAGTAAGTGACGGGTTTCTATTGTTCTCATTGTTTATAAGAATTGATTTGATTCTTTACTTACTGAACACTTGTATACTTAACTAGTTTATAAATAGAATTCATATTTGTTTGCATTTATAAATTTTTAAAGTTATTCCAAACACATTAATAGCTAGTACACATTTTTATTAATAGGCTTGAATTGTTGGTAATGTGTTCTAACTGGCGTTACAGGTTGGGGGAAATTAGAGCGTTTACTACTCTTAAAAAGAAAAACGTTTCTACTCTAATGTATATTTCAACAACAAAGTTTTACAAGCTTGAGTGCTATTAAAATGGGTAAAACAAAATTTATAAATGCATGCGTTACGTGGCTATTTAGGAGTTGAGCCTAAATGGCCGACGAAAGTATTCTAAGGGGACAACGGGATATAGATGGTTGGGCAATATTTACATTAGGCACCGAGGTTTCCTATTTGATTTAGAGAAACTACCAACGAGTCCAGTCATTAAACGATTTTTGGTGGAATTAAATCGGAAAGTTTTGAAACTTTGCAAAAAGTTAGGTTATAGGCTCCTGATTCACCTAAAAAAATTCGCCATCCCTCATAGGTCCGGAAGTTTCCGCCATCTTAGATTTTAAGTGCGATTTTTCACGTTTATTAAATTATCTTTGAAAATACTAAATTTATCTCAAAAGTACTTCTATACAAAAATGTAGCTAATAAAATTTCAAATCGATATGGTTCTATACAATTTTTTCGTAGATTGAATGGATTAAGAGCAAAACTTAACCATATGTAATAAGATCATACGCGCCTCACTATAATACTATATTTATGATGTACGTAGACAGCGCGCCGCGCCCGCGTCCATTAGAAAAGACAATATTTACCTCTTACATACATATATAATTGTATTAAAACATTACATTAAAATATT
>NW_026099576.1:6890294-6893882 GCF_025091365.1 Daktulosphaira vitifoliae | reverse complement strand
AATAATATTATTTAATAATCTCTTTTTCATTTGACATACTATATCTTAATCAGGATATTAATAAGGAACTAGCAGATCATGTGGCTTTTGGAATAATACACCAATTTTTTTAAATTAAACACTATCTAAAGATTTGCATCGAAGCTTTTTTTTTTGTTAGTGATTTTAATCACTGTCAGATATCATTATACTTGATCCATCTATGCCACGTCACCACTGTGCCGCGACCCCCTGTGCTGGGTTTTTCATTTTACGGTTACTTTTTATCATGTTATACATTAGACACAATGTTATAAATGCATATGTGTGTATGTGTGAGTTTATTTATTTATAGTATCATTTAAGTGTAGTGTATATTAAGATACAACCGATAGAGTAGGTAATTGATTTGACACTATATTGTTTAAACTCAACTAAACGCTAAATTGTACATTCCCAAACAACAATCATAATCTTTTTCTTATTTTTTTTTTAATTCGTCAAATTTATTCAGTTGGTGTCTTAATATATTTTGTATGATTCGCTTCCTTTATACTAAATAGTGTGATCTTCCCAACCATTATAATTTGTATGCAGTAAAATGATATAAAGTTTAATACCACCAATTTACAATAAAAATTATAAAATATTTTAATTTTTTTTTAAATAAACAAAAATTGGACAAGTGAACACTGTTTTTATATTTGATAGGTTAATTCTGGATATAGTACGTCATATTTAGATAAATACTAATTTTATATGAGTGTAAACTAAAAATAGTCTTCCAAATATCATGTAAATAAACGATACAGTAAAATAATTTTTTGAGGCAATATTATTGCATTATCTAAATCAAAAATATATTATTTCATAAAGAATTAAAATATTTCAAATGACTATTCTGAAAATTTATTATATTTAATTTACAGCACATTTGCTTCAACCTCCACATACAAAATTATTCGTTTATATTAAATCACTTATAAATTAAATTAAGTACGCAGATCAGTGGCGTGCCCAAGAATTTTAAATGGGGAGAGATGTCTTATCTAATAGGTATTAATACAACTAAATACATTTAATAGGGGTGAAAATATTAGAAAAAGATTAATGAGGGGGCTTTAGAGGTCAAGCCTCATTAAAATATTTATTAATATTTTGTGTTTTGTATGATATAATGTAATGTTGTTATACAAATATACAATGTAATAATTACAACTTTATTCAATTTTTGCTGTTAAGTACTCAATGCTAGAAAAAAAACGAAATGGGGAGGGATATGACCTCTAACCCACCCCCCCCTGGGCACGCCACTGACTCAGATTACTTATAAAATAAAAATAATTTCAGAAATATTTTTTTGATTATTTTAGTAACGTATATTTCTTGATTATCAATTACTAAGCACTTTTTCGATTCATCCCGTATATGTATACTAGAGATATCAACTTTATTTTTAAAAATGATATCACATTAGAGTGTTCAGTAAGTGACGGGTTTCTATTGCTCTAATTGTTTATAACAATTGATTTGATTCTTTACTTACTGAACACTTGTATACTTAACTAATTTATAAATAGAATCCATATATGTTTGCATTTATACATTTTGTAAAGTTATTCCAAACACATTAATAGCTAGTACAAATTTTTATAAATAGGCTTGAATTGTTGGTAATGTGTTCTAACTGGCGTTACAGGTTAGGGTAAATTAGGGCGTTTACTATTCTAAAAAAGAAAAACGTTTCTACTCTAATGTATATTTCAACAACAAAGTTTTACTAGCTTGAGTGCTGTTAAAATGGGTAAAACAAAATTTATAAATGCATGCCTCTCGTGGCTATTTAGGAGTTCAGCCTAAATGGCCGACGAAAGTATTCTAAGGGGACAACGGGGTATAGATGGTTGGGCAATATTTACATTAGGCACCGAGGTTTCCTATTTGATTTAGAGAAACTACCAACGGTCGCACTTCAATGATATATAACACTCTTGATTAGACAACTATATAATAGTTTGGTTTGCGCGCAACTTATTAGGTGTCGCGCTCTATGCGTAGCTACCGGTACTTACGCTGTCGTAGCAGTAATTTTCTTAATTGAATCATTCTCTAACATTAAATCTTTTAATATATGTATGTTACTTAAAAAGAAAAAAATATGTAGACCCCTAATAAATAAATGAACCATAAAAGAAGTTATTAATTAATAATTACTAGCTACATTTAAATTTGATGCTGGTAAAATTGGTCGAGTGCTTTTTTCCTCTTTAATCATTTGTCATTGAAATTTGACTTGGCGACTGTGTAGTTTACTGTTCATAGATTAACCACGCTAATGCATATTATTTCACTTTAATTGATTATAATCTTATTATTATTTTTTTATATTTAGATAATCAGATGAAACCGCCAACCACCACACCTTATTTAGTCGAAATAGGTAATTGTCATATACGAAATATTTATTGTTAGCTCTCATAACATTTTTTAAAATATAATGTTATGTGTTTATAGCATTATTTTTTTAAATTTCTCTTTTCTTGGCTTTATATTAAGGCTAAAAAATGAACATTTTTTACAGAAATACAAAAAAAAAATAGCTAAATTAAAAATTATAGTTTAAATTTAAACAATTTTATTTTTATGCCTTTTTTATTCTGATATTTATTTTTTTTAAATATTTGAAATTCATTCGTCGTAAAGTAATTTTTAAATATTTTATTGTATAATAAGATATATACATCAAAATGTAAAAAGTTGTTGCAGATTATAATATGCCGATACCTTGTAAATAAAATAAAATACATTTTGTTTGATGTCACCAGTGGTAGAGACACATTAGTATGTCGAAGAATGTTACCTTAGAATTAAGGAAAATTATTAGATGTGGAAAATATGAGATACACGTGAATATTGAAATAATTCAGGCAATAAAATTATTCTTGTTTATTATTCCATTATAGAGATGTACGTAAATACATCACTGTTATAATATAATTAATTTAATAAAATTAAATAAAAAATACTCAAAACATTATTAATATGTATAAAAATGATACGATACTATGACTCTGAAGGGTCACATGCTAAGATATGGATCTCGAAAATAGACGCCTAAAAAAGTTACAATATATTTTAAAATATCGGTCACACGCTAAAAAAGTTGGCTGCACGCACACAGCAAAATATCTCTATGATAATTCAATGAGAAGATTGTGTTTTTTTGACACATTCGGACGAGACAAACTGTTAACGATGACGGTTCTGGAGAGGTGTCGACCTAACAATCTATTGAATATCAATAAGATGAAATTATAAATAGTACTAAAATCACACAGTATTAACACTGGAAACTAGCGTATGTGTCATTTTAGGAAACGATTATTAACTTGATAAGGAATATTGTGTGTATAGTGTTCACAATGACAGCAGTTTTCTGATTACACGGCCGGATATAACGAACGCGCGCTCATTAGTAAAATAAAACATTAAATTTATCTATACCATAAGAAATGTTGATAGATATACTGGTTCACTATAGAATTTTCTATTTTTCATTTCTGTAAAAAATAAAATTTTATTTTGTAGCATTACTGCAAACCTAGTAAT
>NW_026099576.1:6877032-6890194 GCF_025091365.1 Daktulosphaira vitifoliae | reverse complement strand
CATTATGACATTAATGATCTATTGTGTATACAAATAATTTATTATAATATTAATGATGTACTATGTATATCATTACAGGAAATCGGACCCGTTGTGGTCCGAGAGAACTCCGGCGGCAAAGGGCGCTACGTCCGGGCGGAGGTGCCGGCAAGGCTGGCCCCTCGCCTCTCAGGTCTCGCCCGTATCCGCGTGGGATGGGTCACCTGTAGGCTGAGGATCCTTGGCGACAAGGGTCCGAGGTGCTACAGGTGCCTGGAGCACGGGCACGTGGCTCAGACCTGCAAGGGACCGGACAGATCCAAGGGGTGCTTCTCCTGTAAAAAGGAGGGGCACCAGGCCAAGGACTGTCCGGGGGTGGGGCCGGCTTCAAAGGCCGCGAAGTCAAAGGGGGGGCCTGGAAAGAAGGCTCCCCCTGTGAAGAAGAAAGGGGGAAAGGCCGAGGGGTCTCCCGGAGCGCAGCCCGCTAGTGGATGAGATTCCTCCAAGTGAATCTCAACCACTGTCGGGCCGCTCAGGACCTGGTCCGGCGGGCGGCGTACGAGATGGGCACCGACGTGTGCATCGTCTCGGACCCGCACGCCGGATCGGTCCGGGACTCTGCCGGCAGGTTCTTGGGCCGGTCCGGCAGAGCGGCGATCGGCGTGTTGGACCGCGGCCTAACGGTCGCGGACATCGAGTCGGGCGACCCGACGCTGCACCCGCACGTGTCCGGTTGGTCGGTTCTCCCACATAGGGAAAACCTCAGCGACCAATGGTACATCGTGTATGAGTGCGTCGACGGCGGCCGTCCCCCGNGGGCTGGTGGGTCGGACCGGCCACGGACGTCGACGCTTTTGAGACGGGCCTACTACTCGCTCAATGGTCGGCGCCCGCGGTACCGGACCGGCGCGTCTCCGCGAGCGAAGCGGCGGAAGAGTTGGACCGGAGGGTGGTCGCAGCCTGCGACTTCGCCCTCCCGGCCAAANGCGTCTCCGCGAGCGAAGCGGCGGAAGAGTTGGACCGGAGGGTGGTAGCAGCCTGCGACTTCGCCCTTCCGGCCAAACGACCGCCGTCGACTCGCGGACCGCCAGTCCACTGGTGGAACGCCGAGGTGGCGGCCAGGCGTGAGGAGTCAGGAGTCAGAGTCAGGAGGACGATGACGCACTCCAACCGTTGGCCGCGGGACCTGGATTCCCCGGACCCGAGGGAGGCGCTGAGGTCGGCCCGCAAGGAGCTGAAGCTCGCCATCAGGCGGGCCAAAGCGAAATGCTTGGCCGAACTCGTAAAGTCGGTGGACCACGACCCGTGGGGGAAACCCTATCTGGTCGTAATGCGGAAGCTTCGCGGTCCACCGGCTTCGGGTCAATTGGAGGCGGAAGTGCTGGAAAGGGCGGTAGAGACGCTCTTTCCGACACATCTGCCCCTGCCTCCCCCGGCGTTTGGGGACGACGTGTCGGTGGTGGAATTCACCAGCCAAGAAGTAGCTGACGCGGTGGCGCGTGTGCGGGGCCGGAACACAGCTCCCGGCCCCGACGGGATTCCAAACCGGGTGTGGGGGTTGGTCCACGACCTCGCCCCGGATTGGATACGCGCCGTCGCGAACCTCTGCCTCTCGGAGGGTGAATTCCCCACGAAATGGAAGAAGGCCAGGCTGGTACTTCTGAGAAAGGGTGACAAGCCCGAGGGTCTCCCCTCGTCGTACCGACCGCTTTGCATGTTGGACGACTTGGGGAAGATCCTCGAGCGGCTGCTCGTCACCCGGATCGAAGCCCACCTGGCCGACGTCGGCGGACTGGCCGAGGGCCAGTTCGGCTTCCGGAGGGGGAGGTCGACGGATGACGCGGCCTCCCTCTTCAGGGACTTGGCCCTCAAGGCCAAAACTGAGCAGGGTTTCGGGGTGGCGGTGAGCTTGGACATCCGAAACGCGTTCAACTCCGTGCGATGGTCACACATCCTCGGAGCGCTGGACGCGTTTCGGGTGCCTCCTTACCTCGGGCGGATGATCCGGTCGTACTTTAGCGATCGGGTCATCTCTTACGAGAGTGCCGCGGGGCCGAGAATCCTACCTGTTACGGGAGGCGTCCCGCAAGGGTCGGTTCTCGGGCCTCTGCTGTGGAACATCGCGTACGACGCGGTGTTCCGCGTTCCGCTACCGCAGGGCGTGCGCGTCGTCTGCTACGCGGACGACACGCTGGTGGTGGCGGAAGGCGCCTCGGCCGAGGAGGCTGGATCCCGGGCAAACTGCGCGCTCAGCGCAGTCACCGCCTGGATCCAGCAGGAGGGGAGTGGACTTAGCCTCGCCCTGGACAAGACCGAAGCGGTCTTGTTCACGGGCAGGTACAAGTTCACTCCTCCACGGCTCGCCGTGCTGGGGGTGGAGATCCCGCTTAAGGACTCCATGACTTATCTGGGCCTTGTCATAGACAAACGTCTAAAGTTCGGGCCGCACATTACTCGTGCGGCCCAGCGGGCCCAGAATGTCATGAATTGCTTGGCGGGACTCATGCCCAATCTGAGAGGGCTGAGAGAGATGCGGCGTAGACTTTTAGTCAGCGTCGTACACTCGGTTCTCCTGTACGGGTCCCCGGTTTGGGCGGATACTCTTGAGTATTCGTCCAAAAACCGTGAAGCCCTGCTCAGGGTACAAAGGCGGGCGGCGATCCGGACAGTTTCGGCGTACGGAACGGTGTCCGGAGTAGCGGCTGGTATCCTGTCGTCACTGCCGCCCGCCGACCTGCTCGCCGAGGAACGCGCCGCCGGGCATGAGCTCTGCCGAGAACGCAACCGGTCCCTCGAACCCGAGGACCGGCTAGCGCTTAGGCGGATGACCATGCCCGGTGGCGGACTTCTTTAGAAATTAAGGAAGGTGACATGGTTTATTTACAAAATAAAGCAGCTCACAATAAACTCACACCCAATTGGATAGGTCCATTTGAGGTTCTCGAAATCCACCCTAACCAGGTCAATGTAGCGATTAAGTGGAGGGGGAAAAGACATTTAGTTCATAAAAATTTATTGAAAAAACATTTCTCCTAAATCCATAAAATAAAAAAAAAATTTTTTTTTGTATTTCTAGTACATACACCAATGCAGAAATTCTAATTCACCCACCGGACAATCTAGCACAAATAGACATACTAACTCCTCACATTGGAATGTATTATGAAAAGAAATCTAATGTCAAACTACACAGCAGCGACTGGACAATAGTGACATTCTTGGACACATCACAGTATGCGTCCAAATACAACACTCTCTTGCAGTTCTATAGTACAACACGTAATTTATGCACACAACTAAAAGACAAAGTTAGTGTGTTAGAATTTGTAGAAGCTTGTCATCACTTTGATAGGGCTACACTTCCATATCTCTTCGAAATCGAATCAAACCGAAACGCTATAAATATCTCACTCGGACAAAACATCCATAAAGAAAACTACCGGGTCCGCCGTNTGGACAAGACATCCATAAAGAAAACTACCGGGTCCGCCGTAACATGATCAGCTCAGTAACGACGGTAGCAAAAACAATTTTTGATTCAAGTCACATGTTAAACACTGAATTCATCTTTGNAATGTTAAACACTAAAATCATCTTTGGCAAAATAATAGATTTCATAGATTAATGAAGCTCAAGTCGAAATCGAAAAGAATATTCAATATCTTAATAACCAAGTCATAAAGAATTCTCAAACTATCAACAGTCTAATCACGAAAACAGCTTTGTTAGAGCAATCAACGTTATTCCAAATCCTTCTAAATCAGTATGCGTACGAAACGCAAAATATTGTTTCTATTATCAACTCTGCTATCCATGGCAAAATTCACACCACAGTTTTGCCTCCTAACAAGTTACTATCTCAGCTACGGGAAATACAGCTAGAACTTCCCGCTGGCAATCAACTTCCGTTAGAAATTAATATACAAAATATTCCTGAACTCCTTTCAATCTCTTCTACATCCATAATTTATAGAGATAACTTTCTCATTTTTATATTGCAATGTCCAATAGTTAAAATCGATGAATATAATCTCTATCACACGATACCTTTACCATTCTATTTTGAAAACAATAATGTTGTTCTAGTAAAACCAGACAACGATTATATAGCAATTAGCGATGATAGTGAGTTTTATTTAACTTTTAGTCAATCGCAAATAGAAACATGTATACCACTTAACTCATATACATTATGTAAAGGTAATCATCCAGTTTATCGAAAATCTTCTTCTAAGCTATGTGAAATTTTATTGTTAGAAAATCCACAAGATTTACCTCAATCATGCAAAATCATTTATGTATCATTTAATAACAGTATATGGAATCGCTTATCGAATACCAATTCCTGGATTTATTGTACGCGAGACGAACTAGTGACTCTGAATTGTAAATCTCCTCAACGCAACTTTTCTGTTTATATAAAAAATATTGGTCGTTTAACAATATCTCCCACTTGTACTGTTCATACCACTTCATTAATTCTAACGCCCATTTCAACTGTACTCTACAACCATTCTAATGATATAGTCCCTCTGAATCCTATGTTTAACTTAATTAACACGTACACAGAATCCATTATTAAGGTAACCCCACAACAAATAACAAATACCGATTTATTCAACGATCTTTGTAAATTAGTTAAACATACTACAAATTGGTATACAAATCCAAATAGCAATAGTTTTTTACTAAGTCCTTATCATATTGTAATCATTTATACTTCTTTGTCAATTTGTATTATATCAATTATAATTGTCGCTGTATTCTTTAAGTGTAAGAAAAATGTAATTCAAGTATATACCACTGAAATTAATAATACACAACTCTGAATCTCTCTATTTTAAATTATATAATTCGCCAATATGAAAAACATTCTAAATCCCTTTGCAATTGTTTAACTTTATTTATCTGATTTCCCTTGAGTCAATGGGAATCATTAGACCCCCATTGATCATTTAGGTTGGGGGGTGTTAAGAACCCCTGAATATTATTTTATAATTGTGTAGAGTATATAATACATGGTCGTCCGACTGTCGTCGAACACAGGAATGTGCTGACCAAGGGTTTTAGGGCAACCATGGGCAAAGGACTCCCACTGTAGGTACCCTACAGTCAGTCGTGGTTTAGTATGCGCTAGTTACACTCATTCTATATCATTCTAAATCATTCTATATCATTCTAAATCATTCTATATCATTCTATATCATTCTATGTCATTATATTTTATTATTTTATTCATTTGTATTAATATTAATAAATAACGTGTATTGTATTATTAATTGTGTCAATCAAATTATATATTCTAAAGTTTTATTGAAAAGTGAGTGTTTTCTTTTTCTCATTAAGTTTAATTCCTTTTACCACGTGGGCCCGCACAACAATTTCATGTGCAACTTGTAATGGTGTAAAGTGTCGTATTTTGTAATCAATTTCAGTTTGGAAAAACTCATTGAATTTATTAAAGTCAGCGCCACCTTGAGATGGACAATAAATTGCCGAAATTGAAAAATCATTACTCTCATTAATGACTCTGACATTTGTTGCTTGTATGTGCATTGTTGAATACTTTACAAACTCAAAATGCTCGATGCATTGTTTTATAATGACTGCTGTACCACCACGTGCTCTACTGCTTGGATGTAAGGTAGTACAGATATTGTAATTTTTTATTTTCAAAAAAGTCCATGGGGTAGTGTCACCATCTTCAGCCCGCAAAAAGTTTTTCTTTGACGCAGTATGCGCATATTTTTTTAACTATGGACAATTATAATTGTGATTACAATTACAATTATAATTTCAATGATAATTATCCTCCCTAAATCGATTCAATCATTTCGGGTACGCGGAAGCTGCGGGTAAACGTTTAGTATTCTGGAATGAACCGAATTATGAAAGTTCTCAAACTGAAAATTAAAGGAATTATGGGGCGGTGACACGTGTAGAGTGCATGTAAAATTTAAAAGCGACCAAACCATTCATGACCCAGCTGTAATAATTTTATCCAATAAGTATATAATTCTAATGCGTGATAGTGTTTTCAAACATACAATTAAGGTGTACAAGTTGATTTAGAAAAGTATATTTTTGTTTCTGATGAATTTCCTTGTAGTCTAGTGTATTTATTAATAAGTAAAAAAATTTTTTTATTAAAAAGTATTGCATCAATCTCTTAAACTTTTATACGCGTTAAAAGTATATGAATATAAAACTCCTTTTTATTTTTATAATATCTCCGTAAAAATTACAATATTATATTATTGAATATCAATTTCATACTAAATTTAATTATTATAATTATTATGTATTCATATATCATAATTATAAATCGGGATAAAATTAAGGGAATAAGAGTTATGGTTGCTTTTGAAATAATCTACCAATCTCTTGAAATTAAACACTATCTACAGATTTGCATCGAAGCGTTTCGAATGATAGTGATTTTAATCACTGTCAGATATCATCTATATTTGTCCCATCTATGCCACGTCCATATTGTGCCGCGACCCCACTGTGCTACCGTTTTATTTTAATGCAGTTCACCTTAAATTTTCACGTGTGTTTTTCTATAGTCATTACAACGTATATTAATTTTCCCAAGTTATATTATACTGTATTATATTTTTTATACTATTTAATCTTATATATATTAATTTTTTTTTTTTTAAAGATTGAAATTCATTAATTCAATGAATAAAAACATTTTTGTCTATAGTTCTTGCTTATTTTTTATTCCCATTTAAATTCTACCGGATAAAAGGACAACTCGATTGAAACTGAATAGTATATTGTTAAATTTTATACTTAATCACATTATCGATGCTGTCAATAATCTTAATTTGGATATCATTCAATCCTATTGCAGTAAGTGCAAAGCGTAATATCAGTTATTTTAGCCCTTCTATAATTAATATTGTTCATAAAATACACAGTAAAAAAATATTAATGTGATTAAGTAAAAATGAGTAATGATTAAAAATATTTGTGTACATTGTCAATTACTAAAATTTATAAAAATTTTAATGACTTTGAAGGTTATATTTTATATGCTAAATTATATTATTAATAATAAATTGATCACTTAATATTTATAATGTGTAAGAAGCTAAATACTCTATGTTTAATTTAAAATGGCCGTTTATTACACTCTCTTAAAAAATTAAAAAATAATATAAGTACAACAAAAGTAATACAAATATTTTTCTCGAATTATCTAAAATATAATAATCATCCGTTTAGAAAAAGCATTTATAATTAAATGAATATGTCTATTTCAATATATCCAAGTGTAGATAATTGCAGGAAAATATGTATATAATAATTATTGATATTATCAACACACTGGATACAGTAATATTATTTAAAATAACAGTTTAATGTATTTTTACTTATGTTAGTATTGTACAAGGTCAAAAGGGACATATTCCTTTCTCAATTATGTTGTTCTACTCAATGTAACCTATTGTATGCATGTTTTAAATTTAGTCGTAATTTCGTCGTCTATCGAGTAAAGTGACCCGTTGTTGTTGCACATCTCTTATATTATATGTTGTAACGTGACAAAAGTATCTATTTATTTTTTTTGTCTATTTGTATATATATATATATTTGTGTTGAGCCGAATGTGGACTGCGACGGCGTTTGTCATTAAAATTATCATTATAAGGTGTTGTGATTTGTTTATGCGCGTGCGAGATAGTCAGCTGAGTACTACTTCAGACCGGTTCATGGACGGCATTTGTGTGTACATTCACCCCGCTCTTTCCTATCTTGAACGTCATTTGCACTGCACACCGCATACATTGTCGCCTTATGATTTAAATTGTTTTTAGTAATTTCCGGCACTGGGTATTAAGTTTTTTTTTTTTTGACCCCTACTTTAAAGGCTAGCCGTGTTGTCGCCAACGGACCGCCAGGTCAAACGTCGGACGGGTTGTCGGAAATTAGCCATCGTCGTAACTGGTACGCTAATTTTCGTCCGTAGCGGTAGTTATTTTTGTTGTGTGCGTTACAACTTTTATATATATATATATATACATTTTTTTTTACGTGAGTGTCCGCTGTTTATTATGTAAATTTTTTGTTTAATGGCGTCGGCTAACGTATACGTTTAGTAGTTAATGTTTTGAGCCAGTTTTTTTTTATTAGTGCGCCGTGCCATAAGCACGTGTGGCGAATTTTTTTTATATTTTTTCATATAGTCTTTTTTTGTGTAGGTGCCACTATTTTTTTATTTAGGTCCCGCAACATGGCAGGCGTGTACAAGACCACCTGTCATGTTATATCCATATTTTTTTTGTGATTTTTTTTATAGGTTTTATATTATATTTTATGGGTGATATGTATATATTATTGGTGACGTAGTGCATTTTAGTCGTGGTGTTCTAACGTCTTGCAAGCTAAGTCTAACTGCCTAAAACCAGTCGCTTACTTGGGGCGTATACCCACCGTGCTTAGCGGTAATGGCGCGATTAATAGCCGGTGGGTACCCGAAGACGTTCATCGTATTCTCTAATATTAAAAGTGTAGGTGTAACTATTTTTTTTATTAATATAAATTTTTTTTTCTCTGTCTTTGTTCCCCTTTAATTTGTAGACGAGGTTTTTTGCCTCGTAGTAACTTAATTTTTTTTTTTTCTTAATAAAGTCCCCTTAATTTAACTTAACCATCATATTTTTCTTTTTTTGCATGTTCCATCTTCAATGGACTCGTGTATTTTTTTCCTTTCAAAAATCATTTCCCCTTAGTTTATAAGGTACGGGCAACGGCCTTGTATAAGGTCATCCCTCATTAATATGGTTATGTGACAACTGTCACGATGTTTTGGTGTACATCTACTATCAACGACTCAACGGACATCAACTTTAATATTTATCAATTATATATTTTTTCTAATTGTTTTAATATACAAGAGTTAATTTTTTTAAAAATCCTACTGTGGTCCGACAATACACTGTCTCGCCCAGTAGGTTGGCGACCCTTTTCTTATAATTTTTTAAAACGCCATGAAAGTTACAAATTTTTCGTTGCGGCCAATTAGTTTGATTTTTTTATATACTTGGAACCTTTCAATGTTTTGATATTTTATATTATACGCTATTATATTACTAATAATTTCTAAATCTTTTAATTACATTACCTATTCTATTAAATTCTTTAAAATAAGATTTTAATATTCCGAAATACATGTTATTTAAAGTTTGAAAACATTTATAAGAAACATTATTTATTTTACCTATGATTACTTTTATTGAATAGTAACAGTATACAAGGTGATACTTTTAATGTTAATAACCTAATTATGAAATTGATTGATCAAAAATAACTCTTGGTACTTTGGTAGTTATTAAAATTTGTATATCTTAGTAGAAAGAATGCGACATGAAAATGTTCAATATTTTCCTAGGATCTTAATATTAGTAACCTAAATAATGAATCAAAGTTGTTATCGCACTGTCTTTTTCTTTAAATGCAATAAATTATTAGTAATATACTTAATTATGTACGTTGCTATTTAATATAATAATATTGGTAGTCTTATTTGGCCGACCCCAAGTAGTTGAGATTAAGTCGAGGAAAAAGAATATTGATACTCTTATAAGGGACTCGAGATAGACCTGAAATGTGTTGCTATGATTCAATAATCAAGTTCTATATGAAATTAAGAAAAAGTCTTGAAAAAAATTCTCCATATTTTCATTATTTTAAGGAACATCGAGTAGTTAATTTAGAGGTTAAATTTCTAACCTCTAAATATTACTATAGTATTATGGGCAACAAATCAACGCGTTCTTATATTCTTTAATAATACTACCATACACGACTAGAATACAATTAAAACTAATGTATATATATTTTTATTTTTGTAACAGACAAATGTAATGTAAAATAAATAAAAGAATATAATATTAATAGAGCACATTTTCATGATATGTGTTTATAGCCATAGTTACTATGGTAAAAATACATAATATAAACATTATTCGATTGATTTAATGAATTTTATTATTTTCAAAATTATTTAATTATTCATAATTGATTATGAATTTTACACTATTTTTTTGGAGTGCGTCACCTCAAGTTATAAAAAAATAATATTATACAATTTCTATCTAAATACTAAATATCTATAATATAAATATTTTTAAATCCCAGCAAATTAAATTTTTATAGACAGTCAAAACATCTATAAGGTCTTTTTACAAGTAAAACACTGCTATTTCATATAAATTTCATTTTATCATATTAGATTCATCTAATTATATGATTGTTACCGAATTTGTGATGTATTTTTAACTAATTTTTTTAAGTTACTTTGAATTTAAATTTGTCGAGTTAACAAAGCTGTTAAATACATTTTGAAAGTTTTTATTTGACTGGGCAATGTCGGTTGGCTCGGTTAACCACCGATACCTTAAAGAACCCGGACTATAACACCACGATGTAGATGATGAAACACTACACTAAGTGATTTTTGATACAGCGTGGTGACCGAACAAAATACAATGGCTATGTATAGATTATGAAGGACACAGTTTAAAAAAAACTTGCATCAGGTATAATATGTAGTTGAAATTTTATATACCATGAGTAGTAGTTCAAAAAGTATTAAACTCCATGAAGCCCTCCAACTGGGAGTGGTCAAACTTCATGGTAAACTACACAAATCATAACACAACACATAATCAAACTACCAAGACTTTTTCTTCTTCAAAGACATTTAAGAACTGTACCAACTTTTAGCTTCGATGCGAAGCTGAGAAGGTATTAATTTTACTATGATGTGGTTTTTTTTGTCTGTTACCACTTTTTCTCAGCTCTCACTGAACCGATTTATTTCAATGATACGTCAAATGATCACAAATCGTATCTAGTTGAAGATAGTATCCTCAAAAATTGAAAAAATTTCCCTCGTTCCCTGTAAATGGGGGAAATCTCCAAAAAAATTACAAATTTAAAAATCGCTAATTTTCGAAATATTTTCAATTTTTTTTACTTAAAATTGCCATAACTTTTCTAAAAATGGCCAAATCAATATAAATTTTTTTTTTATAGATGCATGTTGTCCTTACCTATCATTTGGTATATTTTTTTTATAAATTTAACCCTTTACCAGCCCACAGGGGTGGATTCAAAATGACAACTTTTTCACAAAAAATAACTTTTTCAACTTAACTTTTGAAAGTGTTCCGGAAATACTAACACTTTTATATATATCTAAAATTAAAGCTAATATAATATACTTTATTATGAAAAAAATAAATTTCGGACTTTATTTTGTCTTCATGGTGAAAATGGCTACCGTATGCTATATTTGTGTTAAAATTTTCGATTTTATATTTTACATTTTTAACTTTAAAATATTATAACTTTTTGAAAAATGTATGGATCAATACAACTTTTTTATAAAAAAAATATTTATATACTTCTATCATTAAACATATGTCGTAACACAGGAAAGAGAAAAACTAAGTGTAAGTGTGAATGTGTGTAACTGTGTGTACGAAGATGAATATGAGGAGGTGGTGCCTGCTGTCTAGGTATTCACGTGCGTGTTGTCGTACAGCAGTCACCGTGCTCGGCTGACACTCCGGGTTAGCTGTGGGTGTCGAAAGGCTGTTGTTATAGGAAGGGAGAATAAGAGTAACACTTAGGTATGAGGTGCAGACGAAGTGCAAGACACAAATACCAGGTGTACGCAAAAGGAGCCCAAAGTATGAGGTGCAGACGAAGTGCAAGACACAAATACTAGGCGTACCAGGTGAGGAAAGATAACAGAGTACGAGGTGCAGACGAAGTGCAAGACACAAGTACTCTGAAATGTCGAGGAAAAGAGTATATAGGTTAGAAAAGGAATAAACAAAGACTTTACTTTAAACAGTAAGCCGGACAGCGACAACCGAGTACTGAGACTGATGAATGACACAAGGCACTGGAGTCGACTGACCACGATGGTCAGGTCTATTGGGTTTTTATAATAATTACACCTATTGCCGATTTGGCAATAAATATTATTTGTTAATTCACCAGTCTCAGGCAGCGGATGTGCTGTCTGTATTTTATTAAAATAATTCTCACGATTATGAAAACGTGACACCATCACATCCACCCATGTCTTTTTGGTGCCACGTCCCCGTGGTAATGAACAATTAAAATGAACAAATAAATGAATATTTTATGAGAACAAAATAATTTAACTTAACTAATTTAGTTTACATTTTTTTTTTTTTTATATATATATTTTTTGATCCGCCTACTTTCCTACATTTGGTGTATGATTTGGTTGTGGAACGATATTGTTCTTTTTGCTTTTCTTTTGTAGTCCTTGATGTTTTGATTAATGATCAGGCTGTATAGATTGTTTTTAATCTTGCTTTGTTTTCAGGGGGGATTTGCTTGGAATAAAGCTTGTTGGGTAGTAGGAAGTTTTTGCAGGGCTTGAAGTTTTATTATGTTACTTCTGATTTCGGTTCAATAATATTGTTTAATGACTTCTGACCAATCATATTTGACGTAACTTTGTAAATATAATCGTCGGGCTTTTTATTTCTTCCGCTTGAATCAGTTGTGTGAATGCTATCGCTGTTATGCCCATGCACAATAGTCTCAACGCTGTGGTTTTTATCATCATTGTCTCTATTGTAGTACGGTTTTAGTCGTCTAATGTGTATGGTATCCTTCACGACATTTTTATTAAGGATTAGTTCTACTTCATAATTTACGTCATTTATTTTATTAATTATTTTAAATGGACCACGATATTGGTGGCCTAATTTTGCACATTGGTTTTTTATTATAAAAGGAAATTTGACTAAGACTAATTGACCTGGTTTGTATTCTAAGTGTTTGTGTGATAAATCATAGTTGATTTTCTGCGTTTTTTTGAGCTTTTGCTATTATGTCTGGTAGTTTCATTCTAACATTATGTAAGTCTTCCAGCGCTTTCTTTAGGTCATGTGATAGAGGCTGAGGGATTATTTTGTTGTCTATAGGCTGTGTAGCATGAAATCCATGCATTAGATAGAATGGTGAAAATCCAGTTGTAGACTGCGGTGTAGTGTTGTAGCTAAAAGTGACAGCTGGTAAATAGTGTGACCATCTATTTTGATTGTTGTCTTGCATATAATGTCGTAAAGCTGTACATAGCGTCTCATTTGTTCGTTCTACAAATCCTTGAGATTGAGGC
>NW_026099576.1:6875006-6876932 GCF_025091365.1 Daktulosphaira vitifoliae | reverse complement strand
TACACTTTCGTGGACTTCTCCTCTAAACTGGCCTGGCTTGAAGAATGGCTTTCTACGGTTCTTGATGTCATTATTAGCCATATTTTTGGTATGTGGTACTGTAAAAGATTCGTTAAGATCTACAACGAAATCTTCCGGAAGCCACTGACCACTAACACAGGAAAGAGAAAAACTAAGTGTAAGTGTGAATGTGTGTAACTGTGTGTACGAAGATGAATATGAGGAGGTGGTGCCTGCTGTCTAGGTATTCACGTGCGTGTTGTCGTACAGCAGTCACCGTGCTCGGCTGACACTCCGGGTTAGCTGTGGGTGTCGAAAGGCTGTTGTTATAGGAAGGGAGAATAAGAGTAACACCTAGGTATGAGGTGCAGACGAAGTGCAAGACACAAGTACTCTGAAATGTCGAGGAAAAGAGTATATAGGTTAGAAAAGGAATAAACAAAGACTTTACTTTAAACAGTAAGCCGGACAGCGACAACCGAGTACTGAGACTGATGAATGACACAAGGCACTGGAGTCGACTGACCACGATGGTCAGGTCTATTGGGTTTTTATAATAATTACACCTATTGCCGATTTGGCAATAAATATTATTTGTTAATTCACCAGTCTCAGGCAGTGGATGTGCTGTCTGTATTTTATTAAAATAATTCTCACGATTATGAAAACGTGACACCATCACACATACTTTTTTTTTAAATCGGACCATTTCCCTTAATACAGAGGGTGTTCAAAACATAAAAATGCATATAGAAAGTAGAACTTTTTCAACTTAATTGTTGAAAGTTTTCTGGAAATACTGACATATATCTTAAATTAAAGCTTATATAATATACTTAAATATAAAAAAAAAAATTTCGGACTTTATTTTATTTTCATTGTGAAAATAGACATCAAAGTTAATAAAAAAAATACGATTTTTGTAAAAAAATTCTTTTTTATATTTTTAAGTTTATAATGCTATAACTTATTGAAAAGTGTATGGATCAACACAATTTTTTATGAGAAATAATATTTTTTAATAATCCCATTTTCATTCGACATACTTTATCTTAATCAGGATATTAATAAGGAACTAGCAGATCATGTAGCATTTGGAATAATCCATCAATTTTTTAAAATAAAACACTATCTAAAGATTTGCATCGAAGCGTTTTTTTTATAGTGATTTTAATCACTGTCAGATATCATTATACTTGATCCAACTATGCTACGTCACCACTGTGCCGCGATAGCCCTGTGCTGGGTTGTTTTTTAATATTAGCTATAGTGATAAAAATATTTGCTTAAGGAATAGTTATAATAATAGGTTAAGCGATAGTTTTGTAAGTACCTATAGTAATATTAATAGGAATAGCAGTATAAATAGATTTAGTTGTGGTGTTTTAATAAGAAAACCCGCTTTATAATGTATTATGTATTATTATCATTATTTTAACTCGAACATAACATTGTAAAATATAATCTTTCAACCCTTTTTATTTTTTTTTCACACGGTAGACATATTGTCTGCTACACTGGAACTACCGTGAGGTATTGCTTCAGGGCGACATAATCTTTCAACCTCGCAGTCTGACATATTGACAGAAAATATTAACACAGCATCTCAATAAAACACCACCGTAATAGATAATTTCCTGGACTTTTATAGAAAACTGATTAAAAAATTGACAGAAAATATTAAAACATCTAACACTAATAATTCATCGCTAAATAAAAAAACCCAGCACAGTGGAGTCGCGGCATAGTGGGGACGTTGCATAGTTGGGTCCAGTATAGATTTAATCTGACAGTGATTAAAATCACTATCATAAGAAACGCTTCGATGCAAATCAGTAGATAGTGTTTAATTCTAAGAAATTGGTGGATAATTACAAAAGCTACATGATCTGCTAGTTCCTTATTAATACCCTGATTAAGATAAAG
>NW_026099576.1:6873814-6874322 GCF_025091365.1 Daktulosphaira vitifoliae | reverse complement strand
TTGAAAAAAATGAAATTTTTAAGATTAATATGCAATCTGGAAATTTTATAATTACTATTTACAGTACATTTATCAGAAAAATTCGATTTTTTTTCATTTTTATCGTAATAGATAACTGAAATATAAAGAATAGTAATCATATCCTAATAACTTTTGGTGTTTAAAAAAATTCTGCAATTGAAATATTCAGAACTTAATTAATTTTAATAATTTACTTTAATTAAATGAATTAATCAAACCAAAGTAGTTAAAAAGATTTACTCAATTGAGCGTATAATCAAAAATATAATTACAATTGTAAAAATCCATCGTTAAATTCAGGTGAAACTAAAAATCATTTTTATTTTAAGTTTATGATTTATATAGCAACATATTACAAAAAAATTTGGCATATTATAGACTGGTAGTAGCACACATAAATAGAGTTAAAAAATTAATAAATTATAAAGTAAAATTATTTACTTTTGTAGTTGAATACTTTTATCATATCAAATCTAATTCGACAATA
>NW_026099576.1:6841725-6871705 GCF_025091365.1 Daktulosphaira vitifoliae | reverse complement strand
AAAATAAACACATCATGGTAAAATTAATACCTTCTCGCATCGAAGCTAAAACTGAACCTATTACTTTACAAGTCCCGGAAAAGACTAAAATAAATAGAACTTAACGACGTGAAAACTATAACAAAAAATTCGCTACTAGAACTCGTCCTCATGATATTAAAAAACATTTATAGAATAAGATTATATTATATTTATAATGTGATTTATATTATTTTTTGAAATAACAAAATATATTAAAAAATTAATTTTTTTATTAAAATTATTTCAACATTGTTGAGGCACGTGTTAATGTTTACTTATATAATTCGCATACTATTACCAGTAAATAATCTAATGATATAGTGTTTACTTATGTCTTTACATATCATAGACTATTTACATATAATTAATAGACATATATTGATACTAAAGGAAAATCGTAAAAAAAAAATAAAAATTTAACAAACTTCAAAATGCATTATAAACATGACTACAGAATTAAAATAAGAGTTTTTGATATACAAATTTTTCTTTAAGACTTATCTATAAAATGACTATATTGAAGTCTTAAAAAAAATGTTAATAAAAAACTTTTAAATTATTTTTTGTAATTACAAAAAATAACAAAAATCATATTTCAAATATAGTTCTATATTGTAAAAATTGTTTAAAAAAAAAAAATACGGGAGCACAAAGGGGTCGCTGCACAATGTGATAGTGGTATAATTGGGACAAGTATAGATGATATCTGACAGTGATTAAAATCACTATCATAAGAAACACTTCGATGCATATCTGTATATTGTGTGTAATTTTAAGAAGTTGGTGGATGATTCAAAAGCAAAATTAACTCTTATTTCCGTTATTTTTTCTAATTAGTAGTTCTATGATTTAAAAGTATAATATTAGCTTCGATGCGAAGCGGAGAAGGTATTAATTTTACTATGATGTGTTTTTTTTTTTTTTATGTCTGTTGCCACTTTTTCTCAGCTCTCATAGGACCGATTTCTTTCAAAAATACGTCAAAAGATCACAAATCGTATATAGTTGAAGACATTACCCTTAAAAATTGAAAAAAATTCCCTCGTTCCCCGCAAATGGGGGAAATATCCAAAAAAATTACAAATTTAAAAATCGCTAATTTTCGTAATTGTTTCACTTTTTTTTCTTAAAACTTCCATAACTTTTTGAAAAATCAACAAATCAACATAATTTTTTTTTATACTAAAACCTTAGATATTTACCTTTCATTTGATATCATTTTTTTGAAAATCTATCACTTAACCTGCTCATTGGGGGGGATTTAAAATGGCAACTTTTTTACAAAAATTAATTTTTTCAACTTAATTTTTGAAAATGTTCCGGAAAGACTGCGTCCTTTAAACATATATCAAATTAAAGCTTATTTTATGTACTACAAAATGAAAAAAAAAAATTTGTCCCGACACTTTTTTTTCTACATTTAAACGGCTGCCGTAGTTAAAAAAACACTATTTTTGTGTTAAAATTTTCGATTTTCGATTTTAAATTTTCAACTTAAAAATGCTATAACTTTTTGAAAAATGTATATATCAGCACAAATTTTTTTTTTCTAAATACATTATAAGTACATCTTTCATTTGACATACTTTTTATTAAAATTGGACAATTTCCCCTTATATAGGGGGCGTTCAAAACTTAAAATATTGTAAAAAACATAGATCTTTTTCAACTGAACTTTTGAAAATGTTCCGGAAATACTGCGTCCTTTAAACATATATCAAATCAAAGGTTATGTTATATACTATCAAATGAAAAAAAAAAATTTGTCCCGACATCTTATCTTCTATGTGCAAATGGCTGTCGAAAATTTAAAAAAAAATGTAATGTTTGCGATAAAAATTACCTTTTATCGGGATGTTTTTTGTACTTAAAACTGCCATAACTTTTTCAAAAATGAACAAATAAAAATAATATTTTTTTGTATTGAAACCTTAGATATTTCCCTTTCATTTGATATAATTTTTTTTGAAAATCTAACACTTATTCTGCTCACTGGGAGGATTTAAAATAGTAACTTTTTTACAAAAAATAACTTTTTCAACTTAATTTTTGAAAATGTTCCGGAAATACTGCGTCCTTTAAACATATATAAAATTAAAGCTTATTTTATGTACTACAAAATGAAAAAAAAAAATTTGTCCCGACGACCTATCTTCTATACGCAAATGGCTACCATATTCAAAAATATGCTATTTTTGTATGAAAATTATGGGTTTTGTATTTTATTTTAATAGAAGTTGATGTTGCTTTTGCAATTATCCATCAATTTTTTTAAATTAAACACTATCTACAGATTTGCATCGAAGCGTTTCTTATGATAGTGATTTTAATCACTGTCAGATTAAATCTAGACTGAACCCAACTATGCAATGTCTCCACTATGCCGCGACCCCACTGTGCTACCGTAACTTTATTATATCTATTATAGCAATTCAATGTAGTATAAAATTGATATTTATTACGAAGAAATCATAAAATTCTATAAATTAGTTGTTATTTTTATGACAAACGTATATAATAATTGAAAAGTCTGATACAAAACTTTTCATAACACAATTTGTTGTTAATTATGAATAAATAGTCTACAAGAATTTTTACTAACAAAGTATAAATTTACATTACTTGAGCAATTTTTTGTGCTGATTTAAAGTTACAATTCAATGGGTCAATCCATGCCAAATCACCCAGAAGTGGTTGCACGACCATCTCATAATTTTCTGAAATTTTCAGGGTTTATTCATATATGCTATATTTAGATTATCACAATTTTTTTTTTTTTTTTTGTCATCTTCCCATTTTTATGGCTATTTTAATGTAAAAAAAGTTAAAAATAGCTAGATCGTTAAAAAAAACACAGATTATTCAATTTCAACTCAATCGAATTAAAATTTTAGATTTGACCCTATTATAACTTAAAGTTTACATAAAAAAAAAAAAAATAATTTTACATGTTACACATTTATCTAAAACTTCAAATTTTTATGGTGTATAAAACAGATATATATCTACAAAACTAAAAAAATTTTTTTTGGAAATTAGGTCCCCTAACAGAGATATTGCACTTAGTATACACGTATTTTTATAAAATGTCTAACTTTGTAGGCCTCTAAATCC
The DNA here is from genome assembly GCF_025091365.1 of Daktulosphaira vitifoliae. Lineage (NCBI taxonomy): Eukaryota > Metazoa > Arthropoda > Insecta > Hemiptera > Phylloxeridae > Daktulosphaira > Daktulosphaira vitifoliae. The sequence continues at coordinate 6,868,570 of NW_026099576.1, read as the reverse complement.
CAAGATAATTGTTTTAAATATTTGAAATTAAGTTGAAACATAGATTATACACTATACAATACCACATGTAAAAATCAAAATAAAATAATAACTTCTTAATGGTTTTAAGTGAGCTAAAAACGCCAATTTTCACAAAAAATGCGCCATTTTTGAAAGTCATTAAAGTTTAGAATTTCTCTTAAATTTTTTTTAATGTAAATTTTAAGTTATAATAGGGTCTAATCTAAAATTTTAATTCGACTGAGTTGAAATTGAATAATCTGTGTGTTTTTTAACGATCTAACTATTTTTCACTTTTTTTACATTAAAATAGCCATAAAAATGGAAAGATGATAAAAAAAAAAAATTGTGATAATCTAAATATAGCATATATGAATAAACCCTGGAAATTTCAGAAAATTATGAGATGGTTGTGCAACCACTTCTGGATGATTTGGCATGGATTGATCCAATTATATTTTTTTTCATCTTCACACAGGCAATGATTTTTACTGAATCGGCAAACATTCGTCGCATTAGTTGTTTGATAAAATTAGCAATTTAAGCTGATACAAATGTTAAAGTTACTTTTTCGACTTGAAAAAAAAAATTAAGTAAGTTTAACTTTATATTCTATGTCAATTAGATTTATATAATATTTATGAAAATCAGTGTACTCTCTTTAAAAAATATATTAAAATACAATATCAAGAATTTTTACACAAAAATATCATTTTTGAAGATGATAACCATTTTCACTTTATCTCGAATTATTTTTTTCATAGTAAAGTATAATAAATAAGCTTTAATTTAAAATACGGGGAACGAGGGCAACATTTTTAATTTTTGATGGTAATATTTTCAACTAGATACATTTGTGATCTTTTGACGTATCGTTGAGATAAATCATTGCAGTGAGAGCTGAAAAAATGTAATGACAAAGAAAAAAAAAATAAATAAACATATGATGGTAAAATTAATACCTTCTCAACTTTGCATTGAAGCTAAAAAATGGATGCCCTAGTATAAATAATAATTATAATTTCTAATCAGTCATTATGCAGTCTCATTTAGCTAATAAATTTCAGGTGCTGGTTCTTAACAATATTCAATGATCTAAAAATAAAATTTAAGTGAAGGAATAGAATGGTTTATGTTCAGGTTTTTCTACTATCAATTATAACCTCCTGTTTTATAACAAGGCTGATATAATATACAGGGTGTTCAGTAAATAAGGAAACGAATTTCTATTGTAATCATTGTTTGTAACAATTTAACTGTTTCCTAACTTACTGAACACTCTGTATAGTATTTTTTAAATAACCTTTGATTCAATGGATTACGATACTCTTATCCTTATACTCAGCGAGTCTGAATTAAGTGACTTTTAATGTCCTGGTTTAGATTTTATCTTAAAAGCAGATATCATTGGGACAAGATACATGGTAATAAATTCAGGTTAAAACTATTAAGGTGTTTTTAAAGAATATAATTTTTAAATATTATTTTGTGTTAATTGTAGATCAAATTTAGAATATAGCTGAATAGATTCGGATGCTGAAATTTTAAGTGATTCTTTACAATTTGAAATAATAGAATGTAACTTTTTGTATTTGACAATTTAAGAAATAAATAAAATGAAAAATATCAAAAATAATCGAAAGAAATACAATATTTATTATTATATAACATAATTATTATTTTATGAAAATACAGTGGTTAATATTCAAAGAATAATCTTGTAAAAAAATAAAACATTTTCTTTGAAAAAAAATAATATGCATATTTGTTCAAATAAATGCGTGTGTTTCTATTATACACAAATATTCCCTTAAGTGTTTATAAATACAATAATTTAATTATTATTAAATATTTTTAGAATTATTTTATTGATACAATATTTATTCTATAATATTTAAATTTATTTTTGCCTTTCTTTTTATTTATTAAAACTAGATTAAACAATTAAGATAAATTAGTTACAGTGTAATCTAAAATATTATTAATAGTTGTGCTAAAAAATGTTTAAGAATTTTTATATTTTTTAAATTCTAATACAATTGAAACACAATACCCAAATAATTCTTTTAAAATTTACTAAAAAAAAATATTTTTAAATGATATCCGTAATGATACAGTCTTACACGTGCTAAATAATAAGTAATTGTATATTGGCGTTTAATAAATTAGAATTTTGTTAACACATGTCTAAATATGAACACGATATTTTTAGGTATGGATATCACAATAAATAATGAATAAAAAATGTAATATTTTAATTAATTTTATAGCGTATTTTATTTTATACATTTATTGACATGAATCTTGGACTTTTTGTTTTAACATTGACTTTAATTTATTACAATATCACGTCTGTAGAATGTAAAATTCAAGAAACGTCATACTTAAATTATTTAATTGAAGTAGGAAATCATTTATGTATTCAAAATGGATGGAAATCTATGGGAAACTTACACTTGAAACTTGATTCGATTAGAATTTTCAGTGTTCCAGATTTAATTGATAAAAAACTCAACACAGATAATTTGCTAAGTATTTTCTATAACATTGTTTATATTTTAAACTACAGGTATAGCGAAGTAATTTCAACATTTGTAGAAGTATTAAATATTGTTGTTGATATATGTGAACACTTTTTAGACGCTCAATTATTCGAAATTTTTATAAATTGTACAATATCCCTTGTAGAAGTAATAAACAATTCATTGACAATGTTTGAGAATTTATACAATGCTATGACATTTATAAGTTATATTGATTTTAAACTTGTCTATCCCGAGTTAGAAACTAACCCGTACACAATAGTTGATTACATTTATGAGATAAAAAACCATATATATTTTAAAAAAATTCTGTACAAATTTCTTTTTGTTAATCTTCNTTTAAAAAAATTCTGTACGAATTTCTTTTTGTTAATCTTCAAGTATTTATCGAAACTAAAGAATTCATTAGTGATATATCTAAAATTGCAAATAACTGTTACGAAAAAAATAAATCTATTATAAATACTGATGAGAAAATTGATCTCAAAACTAAATGTGAAACAGAATATTTGACACACAACAGTGATTTTCCGGAGTTTATACAATTCATGTGTCATAAGATGAATTCATTTTACACTGAAATGATTAAAATTAATTACGAGGATCTTGGATTTATTCAGTTGATAAATCCAACAAATCATAAGTAAGTATAAATTAATTTTAAATAATTTAATTTTAATTTCTATATTTATGAGGATTTTCTATTGGTATTTTACTATAAAATATGAATTATATCAATTGTATGTACAAATGCGTAAGAGAAAATTATACTTTCTTAAGGAGGTAAAGATACCAGTTTAATTTTTTTTAATTTTTACTAAATTATATATAAGACAATAGTATGCAAAAATATATCTAGACAAATGAAGTTAATTAAAGCGTAAATTAGTGAACAATATTTTTATTCGTTTAATTGATTAAATTAATACGTATGAAGATAAATTTACTATTTGAATAGTACATTTATTTTTTTGAATTTGATGTTGTATAAGATCTAACTGAAAAAAAAAATTTGATCTCTAAACTTGTCTTTGTGGTGATAATAAACATCAAAGTTAATAAAAAATTACGATTTTTGTAAAATAATTATTTTTTATATTTTTTTCTTAATAATGCTATAACTTTTTGTGAAAATGTATGGATTAGTAAATTTTTTTTTTTTATAGATGCTTGATGTCTTTATTTATTATTTGGTATATTTTTTTATAAATCTGACCCTTTATCTGCCCATAGGGGGGATTTAAATGCCTTAGATATTTACCTATCATTTTATATATTTTTGTGAACATTTTACCCTTTAACAGCCCACAGAAAGGGTTCAAAATGGTAACTTTTTCACCAAAAATTTACTTTTACACTTAACTTTTGATAGTGTTCCGGAAAGTCTGACACTATTATATAATAATTAAAGTAAAGTAAATGTAATGTACCTTATTAGGAAAAAAAAATTTTGAACTTTATTTTGTCTTCGTGGTGAAAATGGCTACCAAATGCTATTTTTGTGTGAAAATTCTCGATTTTATTTTTACATTTTTAACTTTATAATGCTATAAATTATTGAAAAGTGTATGGATCAACACAATTTTTTTATGAAAAATAATATTTTTTAATAATCCCTCTTTCATTCAGGGTATTAATAAAGAAATAGCAGATCATGTAACTTTTGGAATAATCCACCATTTTTTTTAAATTAAACACTATCTAAAGATTTGCATGGAAGCGTTTTTTTTTTGATAGTGATTTTAATCACTGTTAGATATCATTATACTTGATCCAACAATGACAAATCACCACTGTGCCGCGACCCCCCTGTGCTGGGGTTTTTAATAATATATTTCAAGAAAAATATAAAGATCTAGATAATTAACCCATTTTGATCTACCTTAAGGCTGATAAATCATATCCAAGTTTCGAGAAAGTATTTTTCTCAATTTAGTAATATTTTTAATTTAGTCTAGAATTTATGTATAGGTTTAAACCACCAATTGACGAAACTATTAATCAAGAACTTGGAATTATGACACTCAATACTTTATTTAATGAGGGTAGTTGGAATTCATTTAGCCACATGGAAATACTATATGGCAATTTAATTATAAGTGCCACAACTGTGATTAGAGACCTGGTGACAAATTATAATTTTCATCTTAAAAAATTTTACTTTACACAAATGTTGAGATGTAGATTTCTTGAAGTACTTATAATTTACAATACCTCACTAACTGCTTTAATGAGAATATGTAGAAATAAAAATAATTTAAACGAATATGTGAAATGTGTGTTATATCTTTTTGTTGCAATTAATGATACTGTGAAAATGTTTGATTTTATGCTGACAATTATTGAAAAACTTAGATTATCAAATTTATGGTTACCCGAAAGATTAAGTTCTAACTTACTTGCAATTTATAAGTTAATATATAATTATGTCATTGATCTCAAAACTAATAATGTAGTACGAGATATGTTTATAAACAAACCTGAAGTAAATATTGAACATTTATCTAATGATTACACGTTGAGTTTTCAGAAAGCAAGATATAAATTTTCCAATATACTAAGTAAATTAAAAAAGCAAAATAAAAATATGTGTTATTCAAATGATTTTATGATTATTAAGAAAGATCTAGACACTAAATTTTGTAATAATGCAATTATTATTTCGAAATATTTATATGACTTTTATGAAAATTTCGTTAAAACTGATTATGAAGACACAGGTTTTAATAAAATACATCAAAATTATTTTTGGAAATGGGTATAGTCCATTTTTTTTCATTGAAGTGAATTATATAATTTAAGTACTCCAAATACGTATTTAATATTTCATTAGTTATTTTAATGTATGAGTAAGAGTTCTTTTCTATTAAAATAAGTTTTATATAATATTGAATAAACATTTCAGGAAGCACAAAAAAATAATTGAATTTATTTTGTAATCATTATATTGCTATATATTAATTAGATGAATAAATACATAATTTATTATAATCACCTTATAAGTTATAAAAATATCGAAAATCGTTAAATAATTTTTCTAGTATAGGTTATTTTTTCATCTTTGTATTATACAATATGTTTGAATTTTAAAGTCTCAACTATCTATATATTACTTTAACAAAGAACTAATAATTTACTATTAAGGGAAACTAATTATAAAATAAAAAGAATAATTCTCTTCGTTCTACTCCTTCCTAGCCTTGAAATTGAAAGCTGTTGTCCCATTCTATTCCCGTGATTACTGCCATCATTTCTATTATATTGAGCGCTGGTTGTACTATTTAACTACTTTATTGTGTATTATAATTTACTGTACATATTTTACTTTTTTTATATTAATTAACACCAATTATTTCTGTAATTCATAACGCTAATTAATACTATATTATCTAATTCCTAAGAAATTGTCGAGCTATAATATTTTCATTATAAATGCTAAAAAAAAAAATAATAACTATTATTATTATTATAAGAAAAAAGTTATTTTATTTTTTTATATTTAACATTGTTTTTCCATTTTTTTAAGTTGGTAAAAAATTTATTTTATTTTTACTAAAGTAATATCCATTATACATATTAAAATCCAATGTGTTTGAAAACTATACCTATTATAAGATAATTGATATGACTATGGTATATTTATGTATGTACATCGACAATATTTCCATGAGAGCACACATAATAGTGTTAAAATATAAACTATTAAAAAAAAAAAAAGTTTATAACTCTGTCAAAAACTAACTAATTTTAACAAAAATTTTAAGATACATTTGGAATGTTTCTGAGTAAATCTGGTAAAAATTTAAGTTTTTAATTCGAAAAACACTGACGTCACTAAGCATTTATACTGAAGTTTTTAAACGCTCGCAGAATGTTAAAATTATTTTTTTATCTTCGCGAATAATTTTCCCAGAATAATATCGACATGCTCTTTCATTGAAAATCCAAATTTGTCAATAAATTTTTCTGCCATTGGCTAATTTTAACACGCTTATATTAATTTCACATGTATGTTGTTTGTTGTGTGTTGTTTGTAATTCTCCACTCGCCACGTGTTATTATCTCGCGTATCCCATCGTCTATTGTCTTGAGACTAGACTGTCGTAACGCATTCACCGCACGCCGAAACACTATTTTCCTGTATAATATTTGGTTTTCGTACCCGTACATGCAGGCGTATCATCAATATAAAACCTTAGATATTTTCCTTTCATTTGATATCATTTTTTTGAATATTTAACACTTAATCTGCTCACAGGGAGGGATTTAAATAGCATAATTTTTACAGAAACTAACTTTTTCAACTTAATTTTTGAAAATGTTCCGGAAATACTGCGTCCTTTAAAGCATATTTTATGTACTATAAAATGAATAAAAAAAATTTGTCCCGACACTTTATCTTCTGATTGCAAACGGCTGCAAACACTAGGTTCTTTCACGATTAGGGTACGAGGTTCATATCCGTCTGTAGCAATTAATAATATGCATTTTTTTTTTTTAGTTTTTTGATTCTATAATATTCCAAATTTTTTTGTAACATGTTGCTATACAGGGTGATTTTTTTATCATAACCCACTCAATTACTTGCAGAATAATAATAATTTAAACATTTTTTTTTTTTTATTATCTTTAGTTACACATTATTCTTGAATTTTTAACTATGTAATACTTTTTAAGTTCATCCCTTATGCCTTGGAGGGGGGTCAACTTTGTTTTTTTAAATGGTAACACATATTTTTAATTTAATAAAATGTTTGAGTTTTTAATTTAATAGTAAATGGCATTTGAATTTTTAATATAACTTTATTAGCTTATTAGATATAAACATTTAAAGTTTCAAAATTTTGAGTTAATATACATGTATAATACACATGGGATTGTAAATACAGGTAGCTAATTGGATTTTTATGACATTGCTGTCTCAGTCACGGATTGTTTATTATCAATTATGATTATCAATAGATATACTTTCTGTATTGTCAGTTAGTGTATTTATAAACTCATAACAATGTGCCTTACTACAATTGATAATAACAATGCTGTGTACCTGCTAATATCGATGTTATAAAAAACCAATTAGCTACCTGTATTTGTAATCCCTTGTGTATTATACCTGTATATTAATTCAAAAATTTGAAACTTTAAATGATTATATCTAATAAACGAATTAAGTTATATTAAAAATTCAAATGCCATTTACTATTAAATTAAAAACTCAAACATTTTATTAAATTAAAAATATGTGTTACCATTTAAAAAAACAAAGTTGACCCCCTTCCAAGGCATAAGGGATGAACTTAAAAAGTATTACATAGTTAAAAATTCAAGAATAATGTGTAACTAAAGATAATGAAAAAAAAAATGTTTAAATTATAATTATTCTGCAAGTAATTGAGTGGGTTATGATAAAAAAATCACTCTGTATAAATAATAAATTTAAAAAAAAATGATTTTTAATTTCACCTGAATTTAACGATGGATTTTTACAATTATAATCAAATTTTGTAATACGCTCAATTGAGTAAATCTTTTAAACCACTTTTTTTTTATTGGTTTTTTAGATATATAATCATTAAAATTAATTAAATTCTGAATATTTTCATTGTAGAATCTTTTTAAACACAAAAAGTTAATTAGAAATGATTACTATGATTTTTATTTAAGTGATCTATTACGATAAAAATGTAAAAAAAATCGAACTTTTCTGATAAATGTACTGTAAATAGTAATTATAAAATTTCCTGATTGCATACTAATCTTAATAAATTCATTTTTTTCTATTTAATAATGTCAATTTCAAACGTGTAAGTTGAGCTAAAAGTTATGGTAGTAAATTCATTTTTTTTTTTTATTAAAACTTTCACTTTAAAGGACAAAAAAAAGTAGGTTCAAAATGTTAATAATTTTAATAGTATTAAAAATCAAAAACAATAATAATTTGAAAACAATTAATTTTAAAAATTATATATTATAATTAAAAGAATTACTAATCTGGGTATAATTAAGGAAATAGAAGTTGATGTTTGACACAGTATATTAAAATGTTATTAATAATAAACGTAACACCGTTATGTTCTGACTGTGGAGTCAATTTATTTTGTTTTAAAGTTATAAAAATATTATAATTTATAATATACAAATGACGGGTAAACCGTAAGGTGCGGATATAACTCGACGACACGTACGGCGGATGTAAGTCACAGATGAACTAGTTTACCTAGTCGCCGACGTGTCTCACGGTGTTGAACCCCCTGATCTGTCCTATCTACCGACCGTCGGATAAGACAAACTTGTGTTATCGTCAACACTAATGAGTGCGATGGTGGACAGCTGAAAATCACGACCGGATAATGTGCTAATTCCGGTAAATGAATAGTGCGCTATTACGGGCCGTGTCATGTTGCTTTTGTAATTATCCATCAATTTCTTAGAATTAAACAATATCTACAGATTTGCATCGAAGCGTTTCTTATGATAGTGATTTTAATCATTGTTAGATTAAATCTATACTGGATCCAACTTTGCAACGTCCCCACTATGCCGCGATCCCACTGTGCTGGGTTTTTATTATTAGATATAAACATTTCAAGATTCAAATTTTTTTGAGTTAATATACATGTATAATACATAAGGGATTACAAATACAGGTAGCTAATTATTTATTTATGACGATGATAGCAAGCATATAGCCATTATTATCAATGGTAATAAGACACATTGTTGTGAGTTTATAAACACACTAACTGGCAATACAAAAATTATATTGCTAGTGATAATTGACAATAAACACTCCGTGACTGTAACAGCGATGTCATAAAAAACTAAAAAAATGAAAAATAAATATAGATTAAAAGAATTGAAAAACACGCTTTTAAAGCATGTTTTTCAGTTTTTTTTAACTATATTTATTCAATGTTTTACTGTGTAATACGATTATATGATTTCAGAATCTCGACAATCTTAATATAGATTTAAATATAACTAATAATTTATTAATAAGGGAAACAAACTAAAAATTCTTATTAATAAAAATTAATTTTTATTTTTAAATTAAATTAAAATTTAAAAATAAATTATAACAATAATTGTATATTGACGCTTAATAAATTACAATTTTGTTAACACACATATTAATAAGAACACGGTATTTTTAGGTATGAATATTACTTTAAATAACAAAAAAAAAATTTATTTTAATTCATTTCATAAAATAGTAACCTTAATTTTAAACATTTATTGACATGAATCTTGGACTATTTGTTTTAAACTTGACTTTAATTTATGACAATATCACCTCTGTAGAATGTAAAATTCAAGAAACGTCATACTTAAATTATATAATTGAAATAGGGAATCATCTGTGTATTCAAAATGGATGGAAATCTATGAGAAACTTACACATGAAACTTGATTCCATTGGATTTTTAAGTGTTCCAGATTTAATTGAGAAAAAACTCAACACAGATAATTTGCTAAGTGTTTTCTATAACATTGTTTATATTTTAAACTACAGGTATAGCGAAGTAATTTCAACATTTGTAGAATTATTAAATATTGTTGTTGATATATGTGAACACTTTTTAGACGCTCAATTATTCGAAATTTTTATAAATTGTACAATATCCCTTGTAGAAGTAATAAACAATTCATTGACAATGTTTGAGAATTTATACAATGCTATGACATTTATAAGTTATATTGATTTTAAACTTGTCTATCCCGAGTTAGAAACTAACCCGTACACAATAGTTGATTACATTTATGAGATAAAAAACCATATATATTTTAAAAAAATTCTGTACGAATTTCTTTTTGTTAATCTTCAAGTATTTATCGAAACTAAAGAATTCATTAGTGATATATCTAAAATTGCAAATAACTGTTACGAAAAAAATAAATCTATTATAAATACTGATGAGAAAATTGATCTCAAAACTAAATGTGAAACAGAATATTTGACACACAACAGTGATTTTCCGGAGTTTATACAATTCATGTGTCATAAGATGAATATATTTTACACTGAAATGATTAAAATTAATTACGAGGATCTTGGATTTATTCAGTTGATAAATCCAACAAATCATAAGTAAGTATAATTTAATTTTAAATAACTTAATTTTAATTTCTGTGTTTATGAATTTTTTATTGGTGTTATAATTTCAAATATGAATTATATCAATTGTATGTATAAATACCTATGAGAAAGTTATTTTTTCTTAAGGATGTAAAAAAATCAATTTTATTTTTATTATTTTAACAAATTTATATGAATTACAATCAAATGAAATTAAGTCCATTACCTGTTACAATATAATTGACTTAAATATGCAAAGAGATATCTTGATAGTTTAATTCAAGCGTATCTCAGAAAATTATAATAGACGCATTTTATTTTTTAATATTTAAAAAAGAAGAATAAATGTACGATTCGAATAGTACTTTCATTCCTCTGAAATTAATTTTTTATTAGATCTAATCTAATAAATTTTATATTTTGAAAAAAAATTCAAATAATTGGTGTACCTAAGTTTTTTAGTGGAATAAGAATAACACAAGGTTGATGTGTTAAAAAAAATTCTATAAAATTATTTAACTACTAATGAAATAATGACATAATGAAATTAATGAGAATTATTATAATTCCAAATAACATTTAGCTTCCATGCGAAGCTGAGAAGTTATTAATTTTAATATATGTGTTTTTCTTTGTGTCTGTTACCACTTTTTCTCAGCTATCACCAAACCGATATTTTTCAACGATACTTCAAAAGATCACATATCGTATCTAGCCAAAAAAATTGAAAAAATTTCCCTTGTTCTCTGTAAATGGGGAAACTTCCAAAAAAATTACAAATTTAAAAATCGCTATTTTTTAAAATTTTTTCAATTTATTTTTACTTAAAACTCCCATAACTTTTTCAACAATGAATAAATCATTATAATTTTTTTTTAGATGATTGATATCTTTTCCTTTCATTTGGTATAGTTTTTTATTAATTTGACCCTTTACCTGCCCACAGGAAAGGATTTAAAATGACAACTTTTTCAAAAAAAATTTACTTCTTCAACTAATTTTTTGAAAGTATTCCGGAAAGTCTGACACTATTATATAATAACTAAATTAAAGTAAATGTAATAAACTTTATTAGGAAAAAAAAAAATTTCAAACTTTATTTTGTCTTCATGGTGAAAATGGCTAGCAAATGCTATATTTATGTGAAAATTCTCAATTTTATATTTTACATTTTTTACTTTAAAATACTATAACTTTTTAAAAATGTATTTGTTAATACAATTTTTATGATAAGTAGTATATATATATATATATATATACTTCTTCATTCGACATACTTTTATTTTTAAATTGGGTAGTTCATATCTGAAAAATGCATATAGAAAGTGGAACTTTTTCAACTTAACTTTTGAAAGTGTTCCGGAAAGTCTGACCCCTATATATATATATTTATCTTAAATTAAAGCTAATGTAATATACTTTATTACAAAAAAAAAAATTTCGGACTTAATTTTGTCTTTATGGTGAAAATAGACATCAAAATTAATAAAATAATTCTTTTTTATATTTTTAACTTATGGATTATTTTAAAAGCTACATAATCTGCTAGTTCCTTATTAATATCCTGATTAAGATAAAGTATGTCGAATGAAAACGGGACTATTAAAAAATAGTATTTCTCGTAGAAAAATTATGTTAATCCATACACTTTTCAATATGTCATAGCATTATAAAGTTAAAAATGTAAAAAATAAAATCGAGAATTTTCACACTATAAAAGCATTCGGTAGCAATTTTCACCGTGAAATTAATATAGTCCAAAATTTTTTTTTTTTTCATAATAAAGTACATTACATTAGCTTTAATTTAAGATATATATAAAAGTGTCAGACCTTCCGGAACATTTTCAAAAGTTAAGTTGAAAAAGTTAATTTTTTGTGAAAAAGTTGTGTCGTAACACAGTAAAAATGATAAAGGTAAAAGTGTAAATGTGCAACTATGTGTACGAAGATGAACATGAGGAGGTGGTGCCTGCTGTCTAGGTATTCAAGTGCGTGTTGTCGTACAGCAGTCACCGTGCTCGGCTGACACTCCGGGTTAGCTGTGGGTGTCGAAAGGCTGTTGTTATAGGAAGGGAGAATAAGAGTAACACCTAGGTATGAGGTGCAGACGAAGTGCAAGACACAAATACTTGGGGTATAGGAGAGGATAATGAAGTACGAGGTGCAGACGAAGTGCAAGACACAAGTACTTCAGAGAGAGAACGGGGTAGCCGAGTATAAGGTGCAGACGAAGTGCAAGACACAAATACTGGGCGTACCAGATAAGGAGTATAACAAAGTACGAGGTGCAGACGAAGTGCAAGACACAAGTACTTTAGTTATTAGGAGAGGATAATGAAGTACGAGGTGCAGACGAAGTGCAAGACACAAGTACTTCAGAGAGAGAACGGGGTAGCCGAGTATAAGGTGCAGACGAAGTGCAAGACACAAATACTGGGCGTACCAGATAAGGAGTATAACAAAGTACGAGGTGCAGACGAAGTGCAAGACACAAGTACTTTAGTTATTAGGAGAGGATAATGAAGTACGAGGTGCAGACGAAGTGCAAGACACAAGTACTTCAGAGAGAGAACGGGGTAGCCGAGTATAAGGTGCAGACGAAGTGCAAGACACAAATACTAGGCGTACCAGGTGAGGAAAGATAACAGAGTACGAGGTGCAGACGAAGTGCAAGACACAAGTACTCTGAAATGTCGAGGAAAAGAGTATATAGGTTAGAAAAGGAATAAACAAAGACTTTACTTTAAACAGTAAGCCGGACAGCGACAACCGAGTACTGAGACTGATGAATGACACAAGGCACTGGAGTCGACTGACCACGATGGTCAGGTCTATTGGGTTTTTATAATAATTACACTTATTGCCGATTTGGCAATAAATATTATTTGTTAATTCATCAGTCTCAGGCAGCGGATGTGCTGTCTGTATTTTATTAAAAAAATTCTCACGATTATGAAAACGTGACACCATCACAGTTGTCATTTTAATTCCCCCTTTGTGGGCAGTTAAAGGGTCAGATATATAAAAAAAATATACCAAATGATAGGTAAAACCATCAATAATCTAAGGAACTAGCAGATCATGGAGCTTTTGTAATTATCCACCAATTTCTTAGAATTAAACACTATCTACTGATTTGCATCGAAGCGTTTCTTATGATAGTGATTTTAATCACTGTCAGATTAAATCTATACTGGACCCAACTATGCAACATCCCCACTATGCCGCGACTCCACTGTGCTGGGTTTTTTTNCCCAACTATGCAACGTCCCCACTATGCCGCGACTCCACTGTGCTGGATTTTTTTTAAACCAATCAAAGATATTTTGTTAAGGAGTAAAAAATTATATTTTTGATTTCAATAATGATTTTTCTTTTGTGTGTTAAATGATTTTGATGAATTTACGTTAGGTTATTTTGACATAATATACAAATAATAAAATGTATTCCAAAATTAGCTATGTACTTAACGAAACATATTTTAGTATTAAAAACTTTTAAGGCAGTTATAATAATTAATGTATTTTATGCATAATGTATATATTATATATATACTGTCTCAGTCACGGATTGTTTATTATCAATTATGATTATCATTAGATATACTTTCTGTATTGTCAGTTAGTGTATTTATAAACTCATAACAATGTGCCTTACTACAACTGATAACAACAATGCTGTGTACCTGCTAATATCAATGTTATAAAAAACCAATTAGCTACCTGTATTTACAATCCCATGTGTATTACATAGTTAAAAATAATAATGTGAAAGAATAATGTGTAACTAAAGATAATAAAAAAAAAAATGTTTAAATTATTATTATTTTGCAAGTAATTGAGTGGGTTATGATAAAAAAATCACCCTGTATATTGGACCCAACTATGCAACGTCCCCACTATGCCGCGACCCCACTGTGCTGGGGTTTTTTAATATGCATGAATCAACTTTATTCTTTAATGATAAATACTTTATATATACTTCCTTTATTCAACATATTTTTTTTTTAAATCTGACCATTTCCCTTTATACAAGGGGGATGCAAACCTTTTAAAATGCGTATAGAAAGTAGAACTTTTTCAATTTAACTTTTGAAAATGTTCCGGAAAGACTGACACTTTTATATATATCTTAAATTAAAGCTTATGTAATATAATTTTTTTTGAAAAAAAAACTTCACCTTTAGAATTGTCTTCTTAGTGAAAACGTACATCAAAGTTAAATAAAAACGTACAATTTCCGTGAAAAAAATCTCGATTTTATATGTTATATTATTAAATTTATATTGCTATAACTTTTGGAGAAATGTATGGATCGATATTATTATTTATAACTTAACTAAATTAAACTTCCTAACTGCATATTAATGTTAGCGATACCATCTTTCTAATTCTTATAAAATTTTCTATTTAATGATGTCAATTTCAAACTTGCCAATTAAGCTAAAAGTTATGGTAAAATAAATTATTATTTTTTATTATAAAAAATTTTTTATTATATTCACATAACTTTATCAAAAATTTTTCATTAACCCAACCAAAAAATAGGTTAAAAATGTTTAACCTATTGATTATTAAAAATGATTATATTTAACATATTAAAAATCAAATCAGTAATAATTTGAAAACAAATTTTTTTTTCTTTTAATTATTATTTTATATGTAATTCGTAATAATATAAAAAATTAGAAGTGATAGAAAAAGTGTAATTGCAGATTTGAAAACAACGCGAAAAATTGATTTAGAAAAGTATATTTTTGCTTCTGATGAAAGTTCCTTGTAGTTCAGTGCTTTTATTTACAGTAACAAACAGTTTTTATTGAAAATTATTGTAACAAGTCCCTTAAATTTTTATATACGTAAGCGTAAACCAAAATATAATTTCTTTATTATTTTTATAATTTTTCCGTATAAATTAAAATATTAAATTATTGAATATCAATTTTATACTAAATTTAATAACTATAATTTTTATTTATTCATATATTATATTTTAAAATCAAAGAACTACTAATCAGGATATAATTAAATAAATAAGAGTTGATGTTGCTTTTGGAATAATCCACCAATTTCTCTAAATGAAACACTATCTACAGATTTGCATCGAAGCGTTTCTTATGATAGTGATTTTAATCCCTGTCCGATATCATTATACTTGACCCAACTATGCCACGTCCTCACTGTATTGAGTTTTTTAACTGTTAATATGAGTTCTTTTTGTGAAACCTGTAATAATTATTATTGTAGTAAATTATTTTTTAACTAATTTTATAGCGACCACATTTAAAATAAGAGTCATATTTTTCAAGAGAAATACAAAATTCTAGAAAATTAAACTTCGATCAACCCTTTTTGAGCTACCTTAGAGCTGATCAATCTAAACTAAATTTTAGAAAACATATTTTTCTCAATTTTGAGAATAAAAATAAATCTAAAATTGTGGGGTAAGGCTGTCAATTAAAGTCTTGATATCATTGTAACTTTGGGGTGTAATATCCTTAATGAATCATAGTGTGTATATATATATATATAATACTTGCTATTTTAAAATAATTTAACTAATATATTTGAATTTTTGTATAGGTTTAAACCTCCGATTGACGAATCTATTAATCAAGAACTTGGAATCATGACACTCAATACTTTATTTAGTGAAGGTAATTGGGATTCATTTGGCCAAATAAAAATTCTATTTGATAATTTAATAGTAAGTGCCACAAGTGTGATAAGAGACCTGGTGACAGATCATAATTTTCATCATAAAAAATTTTACTTCACACAAATGTTGAGGTGTAGACTTATTGATGTACTTTTAACGTACAATACGTCATTAACTGCTTTAAGTGGAATGTGTAGAAGTCATAAAGACTTAAACGAGTATGTGAAATGTACAATATATCTTTTTGACACAATTAATAATACAGTAAAAATGTTTGATTATATGCTGACTATTATGGAAAAAATAAAATTATCAACATTATGGCTACCCGAAAAATTATTTCCTAACTTACATTCAATTTTTAACTTAATATATTATTATGTAATTGAACTTAAATCTAATGATGTAATACGAAATATGTTTATAAACAAACCTGAAGTAAATATTAAAAATTTAGCTAGTGATTATATGAAGAGCTTTCGTAAAGCAAGATCTAGGTTTTACAGTATAGTACGTAGTTTAAAAATTCAAAAAAAAAAAAACTGTTATTCAGAAGGTTTATTAGTTACTAAGGAACATCTGGACGCTAAATTTTCTAACGCTGAACTTATTATTAATACAACAATGGCAACTGACTCAATTGTCACCAAATATGAATTACTTTCGAAATATTTATATGACTTTTGTGAAAACTATGTTAAAACTGATTACGTAGATACAGGTTTTCATAAAATACATCAACATTATTTTTGGCAATGGTCATAGTCCGTTTTTATTCATTGAAGTGAATTATATAATTTAAGTAGTTGTTTCAATGTATGAGTAAGATCTCTTCTATTAAAATAAGCATTATATAATATTAAGTAATCATTTCAGGAAGCACAAAACCAATAATTGAATTTACTTTTTGACCATTAAACATTATATATATAATATATACATTATGCATAAAATACATTAATTATTATAACTGCCTTAAAAGTTTTTAATACTAAAATATGTTTCGTTAAGTACATAGCTAATTTTGGAATACATTTTATTATTTGTATATTATGTCAAAATAACCTAACGTAAATTCATCAAAATCATTTAACACACAAAAGAAAAATCATTATTGAAATCAAAAATATAATTTTTTTACTCCTTAACAAAATATCTTTGATTGGTTTAAAAAAAATCCAGCACAGTGGAGTCGCGGCATAGTGGGGACGTTGCATAGTTGGGTCCAGTATAGATTTAATCTGACAGTGATTAAAATCACTATCATAAAAAACGCTTCGATGCAAATCAGTAGATAGTGTTTAATTCTAAGAAATAGGTGGATAATTACAAAAGCTGCATGATCTGCTAGTTCCTTATTAATACCCTGATTAAGATAAAGAATGTCGAATGAAAAAGGGATTATTAAAAAATATTATTTCTCATAAAAAAATTGTGTTGATTCATACATTTTTCAATGAGTTATAGCATTATAATGTTAAAAATGTAACCTACCCAACCCAACATCAACTCCTATTTCCTTAATTATATCCAGATTAGTAATTCGTTTAATTATATATTATATAATGTTTATAATAAATTATTTTCAAATTATTATCGATTTTTAATATGTTAAAAGTAATCATTTTTAACCAACTTCTTTTTGTCCATTAAAGTGAAAGTTTTAATAAAAAAAAAAATGAATTTATTACCATAACTTTTAACTCAACTTGCAAGTTTGAAATTGACATTATTAAATTGAAAAAAATGAAATTTTTAAGATTAATATGCAATCTGGAAATTTTATAATTACTATTTACAGTACATTTATCAGAAAAATTCGATTTTTTTGCATTTTTATCGTAATAGATAACTGAAATAGAAAGAATAGTAATCATATCCTTATAACTTTTGGTGTTTAAAAAAATTCTGCAATTGAAATATTCAGAACTTAATTAATTTTAATAATTTACTTTAATTAAATGAATCAATCAAACCAAAGTAGTTAAAAAGATTTACTCAATTGAGCATATTATCAAAAATATAATTATAATTGTAAAACTCNTATCAAAAATATAATTATAATTGTAAAAATCCATAGTTAAATTCAGGTGAAACTAAAAATCATTTTTATTTTAAGTTTATGATTTATATAGCAACATATTACAAAAAAATTTGGCATATTATAGACTGGTAGTAGCACACAGAAATAGAGTTAAAAAATTAATAAATTATAAAGTAAAATTATTTACTTTTGTAGTTGAATACTTTTATCATATCAAATTTAATTCGACAATAAATAATTTAAGAATATTAAAAATTAATGATTTTAATTGTTTGTATGGACAAATCTAGTTAAGCTACTTTTTATTTGAATAAGGAATATTTTTTTGATTTTTAAGAGTAATAACTTAAACTAATCATTAACTTAAATATCATAAACTTAAATGAATCATTTGACGTATCGTTGAAAAAAGTAGGTCTAGTGAGGGTTGGCAAAATAAATCGTAGCCACAAAAAGATCCACATAGTAAAATAATATTAACATGAATATCAATTTCTTCTCAGGAGGGGAAACTATAGAGATAAGATCCTTTATATTTATTGAAATTATTGAATCTAAATGAGATAAATATCAAATGATTTGAAAATTCTATTCTAACTCAAAAAAAAAATGCAAAATTTTAGAAGCCACAAACGGATTTGAACCTCGTACCCTAGGCGTTAAAGATCAAGGTGTTACCCATTCGGCAACTATTCGTTGATTTTTGTNCCCCCCCTTTATAAGGGGAAATTGTCTAATTTTAATAAGCAGTATGTCAAATGAAAGATGTACTTATAATGTATTTAGAAAAAAAAAATTGTGCTGATACATACATTTTTCGAAAAGTTATAGCATTTTTAAGTTGAAAATTAAAAATCGAAAATCGAAAATTTTAACACAAAAATAGTGTTTTTTTAACTACGGCAACCGTTTACATAAGATAAGATAAAGTGTTTATTATTAGCATCTAATAATAATTAGATGCTAATGAAACTAAATAAATCATAAGAGTAGAAAATTGTCTTTTTTGAAATTATTACTAACAGTTTATGTTGGATCTAGAAATTTATGACAAAGTAATTTACTATTATCGTAAAATAGTCGTCACTACCATAACATGGGATATTCATATTCTTAGAATATAATCTTTTTGAAACAAAAAAAAATTAAATAATAATATAAGAGAAATAGTCAACAAACGCATACTGTTTAGTTATATTGTAATACACACGATTCAATCATAAATCAATTATCAATTGTCAATTATCAATTAAATCAATAGTCACTTTTAAAAATCGTTCCCTCCAACAGAAAATCTATAAATTATTTTTGTCACATTTTTATTCTAATTTTAATAATTAAATATTTTGTATCCACCCTAATCTTAAGTGTAAAAAAAACCCAGCACAGGGGGTCGTGGCACAGTGGTGACGTGAATTAGATGGATCAAGTATAATGATATCTGACAGTGATTAAAATCACTATCCAAAAAAAAAAACGCTTCGATGCAAATCTTTAGATTGTGTTTAATTTTAAAAAATTGGTGGATTATTTCAAAAGCTACATGATCTGCTAGTTCATTATTAATATCCTAATTAAGATAAAGTATGTCGAATGAAAACGGGACTATTAAAAAATAGTATTTCTCATAGAAAAATTATGTTAATCCATACATTTTTCAATATGTCATAGCATTATAAAGTTAAAAATGTAAAAAATAAAATCGAGAATTTTCACACTATAATATCATTTGGTGGCAATTTTCACCGTGAAGATAAAATAAAGTGCAAAATTTTTTTTTTTTCATAATAAATTACATTACATTAGCTTTAATTTAAAATATATATAAAAGTGTCAGACCTTCCAGAACATTTTCAAAAGTCAAGTTGAAAAAATTAATTTTTTGTGAAAAAGTTGTCATTTTAATTCCCCCTTTGTGGGCAGTTAAAGGGTCAGATATATAAAAAAAATATACCAAATGATAGGTAAAACCATCAATAATCTAAGGAACTAGCAGATCATGGAGCTTTTGTAATTATCCACCAATTTCTTAGAATTAAACACTATCTACTGATTTGCATCGAAGCGTTTCTTATGATAGTGATTTTAACACTGTCAGATTAAATCTATACTGGACTCAATACTTATATTATCTTATAATTCAATTATTTAGAATTAATAATCTGATTATAGAACGTTAAAGCAATAGATCAAATAATTATATTAATCTTTAAACTTCAATTAATTATTATTAACTAGTTCGGACCTTATACATAATCACATTACATGGTATTCGTGAGATGGCCACCGCCTCTTCGTTGCCTCAGTGTATTATTACAGGTACTTACTAGTTGAATCATTTACAATATCTCTATAAGAAGAACCTTAATTATTACTTTTTATATCTACTTGTCTTTATTGTTCTAAACTCTCGGACTCTACAACCTCGATAGAACCTCATTGCTCACCAATTGACCAAAGCCCCAAAATATCCAATCTTGGTCAAAAACACTCTACTAATCCTTTTTAGTTATTTTTGTATTATTACAGTAAGTCAACTGATTTTTACTGTTCCTTATTTATTGAACAACCTGTATAACATTTATATATAAACTCGACATAATGTTTAAAATTTAAAAGGAAAAATTACAACAAATTATTTTAAGTAAAAAATCTAGTGTTATAATGTTTTTATGTGTTTTTTATTTAGAGAAAAATCGTATAACAATCAAGAGCAACAAAAAAAAAAAAAATTATGAAGCAGTGGGTTACTCATTTAATGACAATCAGGGTTTTATTATCATATTTGTGTCAATTTTGATATTTTCACAATAAAAAAACGGTAGCACAGTGGGGTCGAGGCACAGTGTGGACGAGGCATAGATGGGACAAGTATAGATGATATCTGACAGTGATTAAAATCACTATCATAAGAAACGCTTCGATGCAAATCTGTAGATAGTGTTTCCTTTAGAGAAATTGGTGAAATATTTTAAAAGCAACATGAACTCTTATTTCTTTAATTATATCCTGATTAGTAGTTCTTTGATTTTAAAATATAATATATGAATAAATACTAATTATAGTTTTTAAATTTAGTATGAAATTGTGAGGCCAGCTATGATGTATGGTTCATAGTGTTGGGCGGTTGATAAGAAAGTAGAGCAGAGAATAAGTGTAGCAGAGATGAGAATGCTTAGTTGGATGAGTGGAGTGACTAGAGAAGATAGGATAAGGAACGAGCATATAAGAGGAAGTATAGGTGTTGCGTCAATCGTGGATAAGATGACAGAAAATAGACTTAGATTGTTTAGTCATGGTATGAGGAAAGAAGAATCGAAAGCTGTAAGAACAGTTATAGAAATGAATGTTGAAGGAAGAAGAGATAGAGGAAGACCAAAAAAGAGATGGAGGGATGCTATTGAATGCGATTTGAGGACAGCTGATGTGAGCGTAGAAGATGTGGGAGATCGTGTCAAGTGGAAGCTTAGGATAAGGGTGGCCGACCCCAAGTAGTTGGGATTAAGGCAAAGAAAAAGAAAAATATTACCAGATATTCCGGTGGCAATTGACATAATATGATTGTTATTTCGGAATGTACAATTTAGCGTTTAGTTGGGTTTAAATAATATAGCGTCAAATCAATTACCTACTCTATCGGTTGTATCTCAATATACACTACACTTTAATGATACAATAAATAAATAAACTCACACATACACACATATGCATTTATAACATTGTGTCTAATGTAAGTATAACATGATAAAAAGTAACCGTAAAATGAAAAAAATGGAATATAAATTTTATTACTCATATTAAATGTAATGTAACTCGAAAAATATTTGTTTAAATGAAAAAATATAAGATTATATTTTTATTTATAATTGTCTTTTAAACAACTTTTGTGCGAAACTTTTTTTTGTAAGTTAAATATTTTTTTTTGAGAAAATTAAGAAAGCTCATATTTTTGAACTTTTGCGAGGATTTAAAAAAAAAGCTCAATTCCAATCTTGAGGACTATTAGTATGTCATTATACATATTTTAATTCAACTTTTAAAAAAACAAAATTTTTTCCGCAATTTTTCCTTTGTTGACAGGCCTAGATGTCAATTTTAAACTTGTAATTGAGCTAAAAGTTATGGTAATATATTCAATTTATTTTACTATAAACTTTCATAAATCTTTATCAAAAATTTTTCATCAACTTTAAAGAACCAAAAAAATAGGTTAAAATTGAAAATTTGGACTGATTATTTTTAACATATTAAAAATCAAATCAGTAATAATTTGAAAACAAATTTTTTTTTCTTTTAATTATTATTTTATATATATAATTAGTAATAATATAAAAAATTAGAAGTGATAGAAATAGTCTACTTGCAGATTTGAAAACAACGCGAAAATTTGATTTAGAAAAGTATATTTTTGCTTCTGATGAAAGTTCCTTGTAGTCCAGTGCATTTTTTTATAGTAACAAACAGTTTTTATTGAAAATTATTGTATCAAGCCCTTTAAATTTTTATACACGTAAAAGTAAAGCAAAATATAACTTCTTTATTATTTTTATAATTTCTCCGTTTAAATTACAATATTAAATATCAATTTCATACTAAATTTAATAATTATAATTAGTATATATTCATATATTATATTTTAAAATCAAAGAACTACTAATCATGATATAATTAAAGAAATAAGAGTTGATGTTGCTTTTGGAATAATCCACCAATTGCCTAATTAAAACAAAAAAAAAAAAAGTTTGTTGGGAATTTTTTCTGCTATTCTGCAAAATTACTCCTTCGTTGACTAGAATGAATCATTAAATAGAAAATTTTATGAGAATTAAAACAATGTTATTTTTAAGATTAATATGCAGTCAGAAAGTTTTATAATTATTATTTATTGTAAATTTATCAGAAAAACTCATTATTTTTTGCATTTTTATCGTAATAGAACACTTAAATAGAAATCATAGTAATCATTTCTAAGTAATTTTTGATATTTAAAAAGATTCTACTATTGAAATATCCAGAACTGAATTAATTTTAATGATTTACTTTAACTAAAAAAAAAAAAGTTAATATTTTGAATCCCTCTTGTGGGCAGGTAAAGGGTTAGATTTATAAAAAAAACCAAATGATAGATAAAGACATGCATCTAAATAAAAAAAAATATACTGATTTGGTCATTTTTGATAAAGTTATAACAATTAACAAAGTTATAAGTTTTATACACTGGACTACAAGGAACTTCCATCAGAAACAAAAATATACTATTCTAAATCAACTTTTCGCGATGTTTTAAAATGTGCAATTAGACTTTTTCTATAACTTCTAAGTTTTAATATTATTAAAAAATAGTTTTTACATATAAAAAAAAATAATTAAGAACAAAAAAAATTGTTTTAAATTAATACTGATTTGATATAATATTTAATATTAATTTGATTATTAATAAGTTAAAAATAAGGAAAATGACATATTTAACCTATTTTGTTAATCGTTTAAAGTTGATTGTTGTAAATGTTTATAATAAAAAAAAAAAATTTATTTTACCATAACTTTTAGCTCAATTGGTAAGTTTGACATTGACATAATTAAATAGAAAATTTTATGACAATTAAAAAAATTGTATCGTTAAGATCAATATGCAGTCAGAAAGTTTTATAATTACTATTTATTGTAAATTTATCAGAAAAGCTCAATATTTTTTTGCATTTTTATGGTAATAGATAACTTAAATAGAAGTAATAGTAATAATTTCCTAGGAACTTTTGTTGTTTGTTGAAAAGATTCTATAATTGAAATATTGAGAACTTAATTAATTTTAATGATTTACTTTAACTAAATGTACCAATCAAAACAAAGTTGTTAAAAAGATTTACTCAATTGAGTGTATTATAAAATTTGATTATATTTGTAAAAATCAATTGTTAATTCAGGAGAAAAAACAATCATTTTTTTTAGAAATGATTTATATAGCAACATGTTACAAAAAAAAATTGTAATATTATAGTCTAGTAGTAGCACACACAAATAGAGTAAAAAAATTATTAAATTACAAAGTAAAATGATTTAATTTTGTAGTTGAAACCTATCATATCAAACTTCATTCGTTAATAAATATTTTGAAAACATTAGAAATTAATGATTTTAATTGTCTTTATGGAGACGATGTAATAACTAACTGTTTAATTGATAAATTAGAATTTTTTTTTCAATTTTTGAGAGTAATATCTTCAACTAGATACGAATTGTAGTAATTTGACGTATTGTTGAAAAAAGTAGGTCAAGTTAGAGCAGAGAAAATAAATGATAGTCACAAAAAAATATCTTCTCGGCTTTGCATCGAAGCGAAAACTTAAAATATAGTAAAATAATTTTAATACGAATAAGAAATTTCTTCTTGCAAGGAGCGACTAAAGTGATAGGGTCCTTGATTTTTATTGAAGTTATTGAATGTAAATGAGATAAAAATCAAACGAGTTAAAAATTTATACTAACTTAAAAAGAATTAAGAAAAAATGCAAAAAATTCATTGCCAAACGCGGATTGGAACCTCGTACCCCAAGCGTGTAAAACATGAATTTTACCAACTCGACAACTGTACGTTGCTTCCGTCGCTTGAAAAATTAGCTATTTAAGCTAGTTCAAATTTCAAAGTTATTTTTCTCGACTTAAAAGAAACAAACAAATTTAAATAAGTTTAACTNCTCGACTTAAAAGAAACAAACATATTTAAATAAGTTTAACTAATCTTACTATATCAATTTTAATTTATATAATATTTATGAAAATCTGTACTCCCCTTGTCAGGTATTTTAAAATAAAATAAAATACAAAACCCAGAATTTTAACACAAAAATAGCATATTTTTGCATACGGTAGTCATTTTTACCATGAAGACAAATCCAGAGGTCAAATTTTTTTTTTTCACATTAAAGTATATTACATAAGCTTTAATTTAAGATATATTTAAAAGTGTCAGTATTTCCGGAATACTTTCAAAAATTAAATTGAAAATATCGTAGTAACAATACGCATGTTTAAAGTTTTGACCCCCCTTGTTAAAGGGGTATGATCCGATTTACAAAAAAAGCGTGCCAGATGAAAGGGGTATATAAATATTTATTATAAAAAAATAATAATATTGATCCATACATTTTTCCAAAAGTTATATAAAATATAAATTAAATAATATAACATATAAAATCGAGATTTTTTTCACGGAAATCGTACGTTTTTCTTTAACTTTGATGTCCGTTTTCACCACGAAGACAAGTCCAGAGGTCAAATTTTTTTTTTTCAAATTAAAGTATATTACATAAGCTTTAATTTAAGATATATATAAAAGTGTCAGTATTTCCGGAATACTTTCAAAAATTAAATTGAAAATATCTTAGTAACAATACGCATGTTTAAAGTTTTGACCCCCCTTGTTAAAGGGGTATGATCCGATTTACAAAAAAAGCGTGCCAGATGAAAGGGGTATATAAATATTTATTATAAAAAAATAATAATATTGATCCATACATTTTTCCAAAAGTTATATAAAATATAAATTAAATAATATAACATATAAAATCGAGATTTTTTTCACGGAAATCGTACGTTTTTCTTTAACTTTGATGTCCGTTTTCACCATGAAGACAAATTCAGAGGTCAAATTTTTTTTTTTCAAATTAAAGTATATTACATAAGCTTTAATTTAAGATATATATAAAAGTGTCAGTCTTTCCGGAACATTTTCAAAAGTTAAGTTGAAAAAGTTAATTTTTCTATACGCATTTTAAAAGGTTTGCACCCCCCCTGTATAAAGGGAAATGGTCCGATTTTAAAAAAAAGTATGTCGAATGAAAGAAGTATATATAAAGTATTTATCATTAAAGAATAAAGTTGATTCATGCATTTTTTAAAAAGTTATAGCAACATAATGTTAAAAAATGTAAAATATAATATCAAGAATTTTTTCACAAAAATAGCATATTTTTGCATACGGTAGTCATTTTCACCATGAAGACAAGTCCAGAGGTCAAATTTTTTTTTTTCAAATTAAAGTATATTACATTAGCTTTAATTTAAGGTATATATAAAATTGTCAGTCTTTCCGGAACATTTTCAAAAGTTAAGTTGAAAAAGTTAATTTTTTGTAAAAAAGTTACCATTTTGAAACCCCATCCTTTGGGCTGTTAAAGGGTCAAATGTTCACAAAAATATATAAAATGATAGGTAAATATTTAAGGTATCTATAAAAAAAAAAATTATATTGATTCGGTCATTTTTAAAAAAGTTATGGCAATTTTAANTATATTGATTCGATCATTTTTAAAAAAGTAATGGCAATTTTAAGTAAAAAAAATTGATAAAATATCGAAAATTAGCTATTTTTAAATTTGTAGCGAGGTGTAATATATAGAAGTAATAAACACTTTTAGGGAATTTTTTTCAATTTTTGAGGGTAATGTCTTCGACTAGATACGATTTGTGATCTTTTGACATATTGTTCATCAAAATCGGTCCAGCGAGAGCTGAGATTGAG
>NW_026099576.1:6830363-6837984 GCF_025091365.1 Daktulosphaira vitifoliae | reverse complement strand
TAGCGTTCAGTAGGCGGTGGGTTAGTAATAATATCCTCTACTTCGGCGGCGTAACGCGTATCAAGCTGTGCCACAACATAATTAAATTTTGTTTCCTCACTTGTTATTCCCGAGATTTCAAACTGCGAGTCAACCTGTGAGAACCATAAGCTCGGTCTTTCGGACCAGAAAGGTGGCAACTTGACGGCAACGCGATTCACTGAAGCTGTTGGATATTGCTGTGCCTGTAGTGCTGCAAGGCGAGCGTTTTCTTGGCGTAACTCCTCCAATTGATTGCGTAGTTCTTCGGCGTTCATACTTGTTATCGTCGAGGTCACCAATGTAGCGAGGTGTAATATATAGAAGTAATAAACACTTTTACGATTTAATAACAACTATACTATATTACAACGAACTAACAAATAACAAATAACAGCGAGAGACGAACTGTATTACAACGAACTAATAAATAACAGCGAGAAACGAAGCGCGTGTAAGACAGAATGCGTAAGTGATTGACTGATCGACTGACTGACTGGAGCGACGATCTTGCCCTTAAATAGTCAGAGGAATCTTCTAGAGGCGGCGTCGGAACTCTCTAGACATTCGACCGCCACACGCTTATGTAGANTCCGAACGTTCTAGAACATTCGACCGCCACAAATTCGTAATTTTTTGGGGGATTTCCCCCGTTTACGGGGAACGAGGAAATTTTTTTCAATTTTTGAGGGTAATGTCTTCGACTAGATACGATTTGTGATCTTTTGACATATTGTTCATCAAAATCGGTCCAGCGAGAGCTGAGATTGAGCGTTCACAGACACAAAAAAAAAAATAAAAAAACACATCATAGTAAAATTAATACCTTCTCAGCTTCGCATCGAAGCTAAAATGTATGCATTTTTTTAACAAGCTGGTTGCATTGCCATAATTCTCCATTCTTACCCAAACGTTACCGCTTATTCGTCAATAAAGGCTTATTTCACGGCTACCCTGTATATATACTGGGCTAACAAGCGTTTGGGCGGCTCGCTGTCCGCGACGCTTATTCGTCAGTCCAAATGAATGGGCTGCTTATTTCGCGGCTAATCTCCATATCTGTAGGCCATTCCTCTATCCGCAACCTGAGGACGCGACCGATTCCCCGAGCTAGGGAAACTGCACTCGTGCCGACGTTTCGTAGCCCCGTAGAGCTCGATCACACCGACACTGTAGCGCAGTGTAACGGGGGGTGGCTGCAGCATGCGACTTTGAATTTCCGGCCAAACAACCGTCGTTGACTGACGGACCGCCAGTCCACTGGTGGAACGAGGAAGTGGCGGCCAGGCGTGAGGAGTGCGTCAGGGCCAAGAGAGCCATGACGCGCTCCAACCGATGGTTGCGGGACCCGGAATCCCCGGACTCGATGGAGGCGCTGAGGTCGGCCCGCAAAGAGATGAAGCTCGCCATTAGGCGGTTGGAAAGTGCTGGGCCGAACTCGTGAAGTCGGTGGACCACGACCCGTGGGGGAAATCCTATCGGGTCGTCATGCGGAAGCTCCGTGGTCCACCGTCTTCGGGTCAGCTGGAGACGGACGTGTTGGAAAGAATGGTAGATACGCTCTCTTCGATACATCCGCCCCTGCTTTCCCCGGTGTTCAGGATGACGTGTCGGTGGATGAATTCACTGACCAGGAGGTGGCCGACGCGGTGGCGCACATGCGGGGTCGGAACACTGCTCCTGGCCCCGACGCGATTCCAAACTGGGTGTGGGTGATGGTAAACGACCTTGCCCCGGATTGGATACGCGCCGTCGTGAATCGTTGCCTCTTGAAGGGTGAATTCCCCGCGAGGTGGAAGAAGGCCAGGTTAGTCCTTCTGAGGAAGGGTGACAAGCCCGAGAGTCTCCCCTTGTCGTACCGACCGTTCTGCATGTTGGACGACTTGGGGAAGATCTTCGATCGCCTGCTCGTCACCCGGATCGAGGCCCATCAGGCCGACGTCGATCGCCCTAAAGTAACGCCTCACGGCAGTTCTAGGGCAGCCCAAAATAGTGGCGGTCGTGAGAAAAAAAAAAAAAAGGCCGACGTTAGCGGGCTGGCAGAGGACCAGTTCGGTTTCACGAGGGGGAGGTCGACGGACGTCGTGACCTCCCTCTTATTATACACATCTCGATATTCACATATCAGATTTATTTACAAAATTATAAATTTTAATTCAAAAAGCTTAAAATATTACTATTATGTACACTATGATCAATAAGTACCGGGAATGACTCATTTAAACAGCACGCGGTTGTCAAATCCGGTTATATTTTTTTCTCAAGTTGGTACACCCTTATTTGATGTCTCTGATAATTTTGAGCGGTATCACATCATTATTATGTGTTTGACAGCTGTAAACAATAGATAACTTTTTTTATTTCGTCGCATTTCATAATGGATAAATCAGTAGAGCAGAGAATCTGTTTGAAATTTTGTGTTTCCAACGATATTACGTGCAAAGATGCATTGGAAATGTTAAAGAAAACATATGGGGACTCTATTATATCGAAAACCAGAGCATACGAATGGTATAAAGAGTTCAAAAGTGGCCGTGAGGTGTGTGAGGGTTTGCCGCGTGCGGGTCGTCCATCAACATCAAATACCGAAGAAAACGTCGCAATGGTGAAGAAATTAGTTTTAGAAAATGGTCATGTGAGTATAAGAGACGTTGCTGATGAAGTAAAAATCTCTTACGGAACGGCACAGCACATAATTTCCGATATTATGGGCATGCGACGCGTTGCAGCACGGTTAGTGCCAAAGGAGTTGAATTTACTCCAAAAAGAGCATCGAAAGGGTGTGGCCGAAGAAATGATTTGGGAGTCATCTAACGACCCTACATTCATGAAACGCATCATAACTGGCGACGAGACATGGGTCTACGAGTATGACGTGCTAACTAGCCAGCAATCATCCGAATGGCGTGCTCCCCACGAACCAAATCCAAAAAAAGCACGCCAAAGTCGCTCAAAAATCAAGGTTATGCTCACTGTATTCTTTGATTACCGTGGTGTAGTGTACTTCGAATACTTGCCAAATGGCCAAACCATTAATAAGGAGTATTACATCGGTGTTATGAAGCGTTTGAGGGATGCAGTGCGTCGTAAACGGCCGGATTTGTGGGCGGCCAAAAATTGGATTTTACACCACGACAACGCGCCAGTTCACAAAGCCAAACTAGTGCAAGACTATTTAATGAAACACGACGTTGTACAACTTCAACAAGCACCGTATTCACCCGACTTAGCACCGTGTGACTTTTTTTTGTTCTCCCGACTTAAATTGCCGCTTCGTGGGCGTCATTTTGAGTCGCTGGATACCATTAAAGAGAATGCGACGAAGGAACTCAAGGCTATTTCGGCTCAGGCCTTCCAGCGCTGTATGGATGACTGGGTTAAGCGCTGGCATCTTTGTATCGCTTCAAATGGAAGCTATTTTGAAGGAGATAAAATAAATTTGGAAGAAAATTAACTTAATTTTGTTTTATTGACTCATTCCCGGTACTTATTGATCATAGTGTATATACAAGAAATTCGATATCCAGTCCCGTATTAGACTCATTCTAAGTTGGGATTGTTACATACGTTTGCCATAAAAATAACAACTACTTTAGTATTTTATAATTTCTCCGTAATGATTACAATAGTAAAATATTAAATATCAATTTCATACTACATTGAATTACTATAATAGATATTTAATCATATATTATACTTATAAATCATAGAACTACTAATTAGAAACATTGAAAGGAGTAGGAGTTAACTTTGCTTTTGAATAATCCACCAACTTTTTAAAATTAAACACAATCTAAAGATTTACATCGAAGCTTTTTATATGATTGTGATTTTAATCACTATAAAAATGTCTTAAACATTTTTTTAAGACTTAGCCGTTATATAGATAACTTTAAAAAAAAATTTATATACCAAATACTCTTATTTTAATTCTGTAGTTATGTTTATAATGCATTTTGAAGTTTGTTAAATTTGTATTTTTTTTTAAGATTTTTCTATGGTATCAATTCTATTAAATATATGTAAATAGTCTATGTTATTTAAAGACAGAAGTAAACACTATATCATTAGATTATTTACTGATAATAGTATGCGAATTATATAAGTAAACATTAACACGTGCCCCAAGAATGCTGAAATAATTTTAATAAAAAAATCAATTTTTTTAATATTTTTTGTAATATCAAAAAATAATATAAATCATATTATAAATATAATATAATCTTATCCCATAAATACTTTTTAATATCATGAGGGCGAGTTCTAGTAGATTCTTTGTTATAGTTTTTACGTTGAAAAGTTCTATGTACTTTAGTCTTTTCCAGGACTTGTGAAGTAATAGGTTCAGTTTTTTTACTTAGCAACGAATTGTTAGTGTTAGATGTTTCAATATTTTCTGTCAAATTTTTAATCAGTTTCCTATTAAAGTCGAGGTAATTATCTATTAAGGTGGTGTTTTATTGAGATGCTGTTGTTAGGGGCTTGTTTATTAGTTTAGGATCTTGGTCAAAATCAAGAATCGGAAGCTACCCGACGTCTGCCCAAATATCGTTCCTATCTCTTTAAATGAGTTTTAATTACCTGAAGGAGACACAGGAAATCGTGTACCTTAGTTACAGGAGATAGATTATTAAATAAAATTAGACCAATGTTTTATGTTAACGACAAAGTAAAGTTATATTCTAGATATTCAGTAAATATAAGTCATATGTAATGTACAATACGTCTTACCTGAATCCTAGTACAGTTGGTTAGTAGGTATATCCAAGTGAGTTGGTTGGTTATGATGACAATTGGCGATAGACGGGTCGTTGAATAAAACAAGTTAAGTTATAAATAAGACGAAAGTAATAGTATTGAAAACTATGTCTGTAACGGCCACTCGAACACAACTGCCCTTTATTAGTTCGACGTCAGTAGCTCCGAGCTACAGTAGATTTATCAATCTATATATCAATCTATTATCAATTTGGCTTGGCCATCATAATGGCATCAACACCAATACATCTTCTTGGGCATTCAACAACGAATTATTATAACATGGTATATTTGTTCATTTTCTTTTTGTTATATTTTGTCTTGGATATGTAAATTACTTCATTGTGTTATGAGCTATGACTATTTCTTCATCCTCTTTTATTTTAGTTAATGACTCTATGGATTGTAAGTATGATCTGGAATTATGTTATATGGTCAATACTATCTGTTTCTTTAATTTTTCTTTCTTCACCTTACGTGAGTTGACAGGTTCTCGGGTGTGGTCAGAGTGGTCATGGTGAACATCTCAATGGGCACTCTACATTTATGTATAGGATACCCATTGACGTTGGTGACATGTCCATTTTACCCTGACCCATGTAATGGATTTGTCATACTCACGTCACACTCCTATTTTCTTTGTGTTTTCTCTTGTTGGTACATGATTAAATTAATTATTTAATATTATATTGTAACGTGACAAAATAT
The DNA here is from genome assembly GCF_025091365.1 of Daktulosphaira vitifoliae. Lineage (NCBI taxonomy): Eukaryota > Metazoa > Arthropoda > Insecta > Hemiptera > Phylloxeridae > Daktulosphaira > Daktulosphaira vitifoliae. The sequence goes on along the minus strand of NW_026099576.1, from coordinate 6,832,500 downwards.
GAATTTTATGATATAGATAGATTTACTGTTTTGCTTTGCTAATGGGCGCGCGTACGTTATATCCAGCCATGTAATCAGAAAACTGTACTGTTGCTGTCAAGGTGAACGCTATATACACAATATTCTTTATCAGTTTAATATTCTTTCCCTATATGACATATACACTGGCCACCACTGTCAATATCTGTATAATTTTAATATTGTTCATATTTTTATCTGTTTTATATTTTGTAAATTGTTAAGCCGATACCCTCTCCCAAACGTAATCGTCGTCGTCGTTANCATCTCGATATTCACATATCAGATTTATTTACAAAATTATAAATTTTAATTCAAAAAGCTTAAAATATTACTATATTTTTTATACTATATTATACTATATTATACTATATTATATTATACTATATTTTTACTATGTTTTTTTCGTGTGTGTCATCTTAATAATGTATTGATTCAACTAGGCGTCGGCCATTTCCGGGGCCGAGATCCCCATCTTAGGATGAGTCCCATCCGGGACTGGGTATCGTATATTTTTTTTTTTATTTTATTTAATATAATGTTTGAGCCTTTTTCTGTTGTAAATTTATTTTGTTATGAACTGTATATGGATTTTAGCATTGCTATTTATAAGGTTATTGGTCAGTGGTGTGTCATGTATATTTAATACATATATATATTATTCACGCAGTGCCCAAGTACGGTCCGGCCGGCCAGATTACAGAAATTATCCGCCGCGCCCGGAGTACACGGACTTGTTCCGATGCGAAAGACACTTCATGTGTAATATTTAAAAGTTGTAGGTTAAATTTTTTTTTTCTCTCTCTCTTGTCCCTTCATTTGCAGAGTGGTTTTTGCCTTCGGGTTTTGTCCACTATTAACTTAACTAATAATTTAATAAAGTCCCCTTAATTTCTTAATCGACAAAAATCTTTTTATTGCGTAAATATCATCAATATTCACGTGTATCTTATTTTTTTTTCCTTTAAATAATTCTCTCTAGTTTTAAAGTAACGGTCTTCGACATACTAAAGTATGTCCACCACTGGTGACATCAAACAAACACATTTTGTTATATTTACAAGGTATCAGCGTATTATAGTCTACAACAACACTTTATATTTTAGTATATGTATATATAATTTTTTTTTATCCACTTTGTTTCATCAAAGTGCATATTATTGGTTTTCTTATTATTTTTTATTTTCTTAAATCCACTTATGGTCCGGGTGCTGTTCTTTTTATGATCAAAACCCTCGCCTAAGTGGTTGGCGATCCGATTTCCTTTTGCAAGGAAGCCATGAGGGTGGCGACTCCACAATCCTTTGCGTGGCCCAAGTCGTTACCTCTCAATATATAAATTTTATTTAAATTATTTGAAACAGTTAATAATTGATATGTCAAGTTGTTCTGAAATGAACTCTTAAATACTGCTTATGTGAACATTATGTTTAAACCACATGGGCCATGTGTAATTATACAACTCACAAAATACAAAGGCTGTTCTGATGCTAGTCTGTCTGTAGACAGTTAACTCTATATAATTGCAATCAAACACCCTTCACTGTTTTACCTTATGAGTGTAAAATGCTGCATGTACATAAAAGATCATTTATTGAGCCAAAATCATATTAACTGGGTCTATCTAAATGTACCTGTTTTTCTTTCTGTTATTGCCTTACTTACCTTTTACTCATATATTTTTTTTTTCTGATCCTTGACCATCGTTTAATTTTTCATAGTATTTTATTTAACATACTTCGGTTAATTCGGATATATTTTATATAGATCTATTTTGTTTATTAGTGAAATTTAATTGTCTATTAAGTTTTAGTTGTTATGATAAAAAAAAAAAATTGAACTTGTAATAATTAATAAATTTTAATCATTGTTATCTTAAAGTATTACTATTCTTTGTTACCTTTCCCCATAGAATAAGGTACAAAATCCCTGGTGCTCCGGCTTTGCCTCGGCCCAGGGTGGACCCTTCTTGGGGTCCTTGTAAAGTGAGGTTGATGTATATTAGTGATACGATCACATTTGCATGNTTGATGTATATTAGTGATACGATCACATTTGCATGTGCCCATATCTCTGTCTCCCATAACATCGTTGTACCGTTTAATAGACATATATATAT
>NW_026099576.1:6807612-6830263 GCF_025091365.1 Daktulosphaira vitifoliae | reverse complement strand
GTCGCCTGTTCACGTAGACCAGTTAAAACCTTTCGTTTCTAGAATATAAAATCCCGTCAAATCTCGGCCCGGGGCTAGCACTAAAATAGTAAAATATGTATAGTAATGAGATGACAATATAATTAAAATTTAACAATTTTCCGAAAATATAAGAATTATAAGATGTATAATAATCATTGTTGATATTATTACTTTTTTATTTTTACTGACATAAATTATAGGCAAGGTCAGCGTGATAACGCACCCGAAAAATTGATCTTATTGCGACAACAGTGCTCTTCGCTTCTTAAGACCCAACGAATATTATTATATTGTGCTGTTTCAACTATTAAAAATTCTAAAAAATTTGATTATAATTTATTTTTGTTCTAATATGTTCGAATTTGTTTAATCCAAGATGGTTTAAGGGTAAAATGCTATATTAAAGTACACTATTTATATTAAATACGCTTACCTACCACTTAATAATAATTATGACTCTAGAAAANACTATTTATATTAAATACGCTTACCTACCACTTAATAATAATTATGACTCTAGAAAATTTTTTCTTTTGTTATTGCTATTGACAATAATTCTTTACCCCAGTGGCGACTGTAGAGAATATTCAATAAATCTGATTAATTACCTAGGTTACATTTAAAAAATCTAGACATTCTTCAATTTTAAAATTACCCCTTGTCGGATACAAGGATTAGTATGAACTATCGTGTTACTCTTATATACTAATTACTTATATATAATATTATATCCTAAAAATTGCTTAAACTACTTAAATTAAAATCTTTTAATTATTCATTCAAATGAAGTTATTCTTCGAGGTTCATTCGACGGGTCATCTTAATCAATAATTCTATCGAAGACTTCTTCGCTGTCACAGGATCTCTCTACTTTGAATTACGATCTACATCTCGATCATTCTACCTGTAAAATATAGTTTTATAAAATATATATTTTATAATATATGTAGTTTTCAATTATTTTGAATAAAATTCGATGATTGTAGACTTATTCCTAATAACTATTTAGTTCAATATTTTAAAACCTAATTTCCCTTGTTTATCCTCGAGTCAGATAATCAAGTAATCGAATAACTAGGTCAATTATTAACCTCTATAGTGTATACGTTGCATTCACCTAATTGCCATTTTGCCATCTCGCCCTTTTTCATAGCCATTCATAGCCAGTCATCACTAACGCCACCGCCACGCCACAGCCACGGTCAATGTCACGACCATTACCATGACTTTTGTCATTTTACTTTGAGCCACAGTCCCTTTTCATAGAACATCCAAACCACGACTTCAACATCTTCGTATAATTTCGTATGTAGCGACTTGATCACCGAGACATCAAATTATCACGATTCGTGCAATTTTATGTTCTATCCTCCCTTTGGTGACGACCATTGGATGAGTAATTTCTAGCTAGAAAAATAAGTCCTTATTACTATTACTATTGAAATATATAGTATTGTTATATTATTATTATTATTATTATATTATTATTTTGGGGCCCCAGCCACATTACAGCATTGTCTGTTTGTTTATTATATTTTATAATTATATTCGGCAAGTCCGATTTATTATATTGTGGCATATTTTTATTTATATTCGGCAAGTCCGATTTATTATTTTGTGGCATATTTTTACTTAAATTCGGCAAAGTCCGACTTAGTTCATTAGAACATTATTATATATTATTTTATTCGGTATAACCGATTTTGTGGCATATTTATATTACTATTATTTTCGGTAAATCCGATAATTTGATTTTGGCATATATTTTATTATTATTCTCGGCAAGTCCGTTAATTAATTTAATTTGTGGCATATATATATTTTATAATTATTTTCGGCCAGTCCGATACATTACGTTATGGCATATTTGAATTATTTTATTTGAAAATTATGGCTTACTTATAATGTTAATTTTAATTAACTATTTTCTTTGATACTTATGGCTTATTATTATTATTCCGTTCGACTAGATCGACATATTTTTATAATGGCATAATTTAATTCTAATTAACAAACAATGTTATAACATAACATTTATTATTTCGATCGGCTTAGCCCGACTTCCCTTTATTTATTATATATTATGAAATTACTTTTATTCGATACTATAAGGTGATATAAAATGCACGATACACGAGGTTTAAGAAAATTTACTTCTAAATAATCTATTTTGAAAAATAAATAGTGTCGAATTTTATAAAATTGGATTTGAAAGAATATTTGTGGCAAATAAAACCCTTGGTTATTATTATTAAATTTAAAAAATTATTTTATTGTGGTACTTACCAAACATGATTTCCAATATAACATTCCAGGCATCTTCAGTCCAAATAGGTCAAACATAAAATGAACAACACTATACAGTCAACGGTCGCCACATCCCCACATTCCCACATCCCTATAATCTTAGTTATAATCTTACGTGACAAATTTGAATAACGGACTCTATTCATATGTTTACAACAATAAATCCTTTTGTTAACATATTATGACCTTATTGAATAGCCATTACTTATAATTACAATTGGTACTAATAGAGCGAGCCAGCTAATATTTTTAAATAAATTATTTCTTTATAAAATTAATTCGACATGCACATTTAATATATACAAGTTAACTAAGTTGTTACAGCAGCAAAATCGTGGTCTTTTAAACAGCCGTTATTACGGCTACCCTTATTATAGGATAATTTATATAATATAATCGTCCCGCAACTAAGGCGCAAGTCAGCCTAAATCAAAATACCCTATTGTGTGTATTTCTTCTTTTTTTTTATATATAATAAATGGACACTGAATTTTATGAGATGGTCACTGTGTATGTTTCGCATATATTTTACTGTATACATTAGTACTATTATCGAGCATGCTTAACTTAATTTAAGACACCTATTGTAAATGTATGCAAGTTTTTGACAACGTTTTGGCTACATACATTAGGTTAACTTAGCTTATTTTTTTTTATTGTCATAAATAACATAAATTATTATTATTTTTTAATTCATGAAAATTTATCATTTATTATGCATGCATTGCTTATAATTGTATTCGGTACCCCAACATCCCCTTTTAATTATTGAATTTTTTTAATAATAAGCGTTAGTGTTCTGAACAGTCCTCGAGAACACGGAGAATACTCTTTGGGGGAGGCCGCATTTATGCGGAAAAAAAAATGGGCGGAACATGAATTATCCGGAAAAAATATCTCTGGAACGTATATTACTGGAACTGTATAATTACGGAAACTTTAAAATCCGGACTGTAAAATTCAGGATCGTAAAATCCCGGACCGTATAAATACGGAATACAAGATGCCTGACCGTAGATTACCGGTCTTCTAAAATTCGGAATGTAGAACGCCGGACCGTAGAAATCCGGAAAATATTGTTATGAGTGGTTCTCAATATGCTCTCTCGTTCTATATAGTTTTATTTAATGAATACCTACTGAAGCACGGAGATTCGGAATGAATTTTCAGCATGACAAAATTATTATTAATTGTGTTTTAAAATTATTATTGTATAGTCCTACAAATTCAAGTTAGACATTTGTTTTTCATATCTTCTATTAATGGAGATTTCTGTTCGATTTCGATCATTCTTAAGATAAAATATCAATTTTATATTATTAATATTCCTAAATCCAATAGTGATTGCAATAAGTGTTTTTTTAATTTAATAAATTTATGAAAATCATAGTGTACATACAACATAGCTATTTGTAGCTATTTGAGCAGCTCGAAATCGCTGTACATTTTAAACCTACTTTTTATTTGAAAACCTGAAATATTTTTAACTTCAGTGTTAAAGAGTTTTTATTAAATATTATTATAAAATCAAAGTAACATAATTGACAAACATATTTTAGATTTTATTCTTAAAAAAAAAAAGTACAAATAATGAAAATAATTTACATCCCGGTGTGCAAAAATGAGTCAATGTGACGAAACGTAAAAGGCTCGGGGCAACTTGCGATATTGAAGTAAAAGTTTGTTAATTTCTTAGGGACGTTATTTAAATGCCAAACGCTCGGTTACAGATACAATATAATATTTATGTATATTACAAATACAACTTTAAATAGAAGTTAATCCAATACTATTAGAGTACTTTAATATATACATTCATATACACATATTAATTTATAATACAGTGATCTCTATATAAACTTCGTTTATTTTTAAATTAATTTGATGCAAAGTGATCGGAATTTCGTTTTAAATAGCATACAAAAAATATTGGTGAATTTTATTGTAAACCCCTTCACGTACGTCAAAGGGATTAAAAATTGACAAAAAAATGTAGAAATCTATTGTTTGTAATCTATTGTAATATCCTATTAATTATTATAAATAGTGTTGTGGACTGTATTTACGCTTTATAGGTTCTTTCGGATTTAGGTTATTAGTAATTAATTTTTACTCAAAAGTTTTTAGTTAAAACAACATTTATTAACATAGAGGTACTGCACGTTAGAAAGCCGTACGCTAACTGAACAATAACTGATAACAAACTACGAGCGGACCTAACACACCGGCCGCTTTAAAACACAGTTTTAAAATAANTGATTTATCAATGTCTAACTAATAAATTCTGTTTAATTTTATTTTTCGCAAAGACTTTTTTGGTCTTTAATATTTATCTCTATAATTATTGTGTCATACGTCGGTAGTACCCCGACGCAGACACAAAAAGGAATACGCAAATTAATATTAATATTTTTTATCGACAAGTTCGACGTTTTTAGCTCCTCCCGTTGGATACACTGGTCAGAATTAAAAAAAAATGATATAATTTAAAAAAGAAATACTTAAGAATTTAATATAAATAAAAATTATTTTGATTTGTTAATTTTTGAAATAGGTATGGTAGTTTTAAGAAAAAAAATGTCAAGAATTACTGATTTTTAAAATTTTAATTTTCTTGTAGATTTTGTCCATTTACAGGGAAGGAGGAAATTAATTTCAATTTTTAAGGGCAATATCTTCAAATATATATGATTTATGATCTTTTGACGTATTGTTGAAAAAAATCGGACCAGTGAGAGTTGAGGAAAAGTGGCAGCAGACAAAAACAAAACACATCATAGTTAAATAAATATCTTGTCGGCTTTGCATCGAAGATAAAATAATATTTTATGCAAACAAATATTGAACTATAATTTAACTTATTGAAGGTCAAAGTGTGGATATATTTTTAAATCAAATACTTTTTTAAAAAGTTCAAGATACTGTTCAAATACTTTTATGAAATACTAGTTAAATATTTTCAATTAATTGTATTTGGAATACATCTAAATTACTTAAACAATTTTTTTAAGACTATAGGCACAATAGGGGTGGTTACTTGAAATTTTAGGTTTTTATCTCTGTAGAGATGACAAAAAAATATTTAACTACATATTATTGTAGAGTTTTTAGAATTAAACAATAATTTCTTTTACGAAAATTACATATTTTCTAAGATAATTTCTTGGATTAAATATCAAAGAATGTCTTATCTTTAATTAATCACCTGTATAATATATTTGATAGATTTTTTCATACGATAATTTAACCAAAAACATGGAGTTGAAGACATTTTAGTTGTTGTCTATACCAAAGATTTGTAAATCAATTTTATCATTCAGGTTAGTTTTCTGCTGTATTAATATATTGATTGGCAACAAACATTACTGAAATTTTTAAATTATTTTTGTCCTTCAGAAAAATGGGTACAATTGATTTATAAGCTTACCGAAAAGTACTTAGGCACAACCAAATAGATAATAATATTTTTATTATACTTATAATACTAAATTAATTATAACACAAAGTTAAACTAATGCAGTTTAAAATTTTAATTATTTTTCAAAATCTTTTGAATTTAAAATTGTACTGTGATCTTAAAAAATAGTTTAATTTTCAATTGAATTAAACTGACTTTATTTAACTATACGATTTATTCTGTTAGTTTATATGTTGTTAATTTTAAAATTAGGGTACTACATTTACGATGGATCCAAGTAATTACTAAAATGTATTCTTAACTCTTATTTGTAAAAATAAATAATCATTTCCCACTAAAGCATTTTTATAATTCACGAAGAATTTTATGTACAGTATATTTTAGTGATAGTAAATAGAATATATTGTAATAATAATAAATTTTAATATCACAGGAATCTACTTTATACAATTTTTCATGGAAGAAATAATAAATGTCATGAGATATTTAATGCTTTATAAATAAAGATTTTGATTATTCACATTTTTGGAACCAATGATATATTTCCGTAAAAATACAGTCCGGGAATATACAATCCGGCTCTTCACTTTCCGCGATTATACGTTCCGTCATTCTACGGTCTGTTATTTGTCTTTCCGTCAATATACGGTCTGGCATTGTACTTTCCGTCGTTCTACGGTCCGTAAATATTAGTTCAGAAATATTACTTTCCGTTATTATACATTCCGGTAATATTTTTTCCGTACTTATATAGCCCCCCCTCTCTAGGGCCCCGAGACTATTCAAGAAGTCGACGACAGGGCCGGGCTTTTCATAGGAACCGCTTGGTAGCCGACTATTGAGAGCCCACACGAAGGAAGCTCCTCCAACGCTCAAAAGCTTGTGAATTAAGGAGTGTGGACATCAAAGACCCAGAGGTCCTTACTACGACACTAATGTCCCTCCAAATATCCTCTATTTTAATAATACCCTTATAGTATCTAGTTAATCTAGATCTTAATTCATCTACTTTCCCAGTATAATCTAATTTTAGATTTTCACAAATAACTATTAACTCTGATTTCTTTAAAATATATATATCGATTTATCTCTTGATAGAGTTATTTATTTCAGATTCTCTGGTATAGTTCATATTCCATTATAAACCAAAAAAAAATTTAAACAAAATTAGTGCTCAATATTAACATAAAAATTCTTAAAATCACATAAAAACTTATAAAAACGATATTATCAAATAATCAGAATAATAATACTAATCTTGATATTTGACCTGGTTTAAATATGAAACTCTATTACAATATAAGTATAGTCTCGGAGTCGTGTACTCGAGTCGCTAGTTGGGCGCCACTTTGTTGTATTTATATATGAAACAATCTTTTTGTTCTAACTTATAGTTATAACAGTTTAATAATAACGCAAAATATATTTAATAAAGATATAATCAATCAAAGTAAAATTATATAAAATATTAATACACTTAAAACCAGATAAATAAATAATACACAAAATGAAAACTTAATGTCACAAATGTATCACGCGGAAAAAGATCACCTTCGGTACTCCCGAGGTCTTCTCTTTCTCTCCTCTTTTCAATTCATTCCATTTCGTCTTATATACTAAATTATTTTGTTTTTCTTTTTATAAAATTCATATAGTAATCATTTTCAAAAATGTTTATAAATATTTACTTCCTGATCTAGTAACAATAATTCGGGGATTTACAATTAATCTAAACATTACAAAAGTGTTCTACTTATAGGTTTACAAATAATAGACTATATTATATTTTTGTAATAATAGATCAAGAAATTCATAGTTAAACCAAACATTACAAAAATGCTTTGTTTTCAGTTTTACAAAATAATGACCTGTATTACAAAATGTTTCAGTGTCACTGGTATAGCCGCTTATACTATTTTGACACTTGGTAAAGTCGTGTTAAGTATTTAAATGAAAAATCATGTAATAAATTCTGAATTCCATATTGTCCATCCTAATTTTCCTATAAAATGTGAAGGTATTTTGGGAAGACCCTTTTTACAAGTAAATCAATTTTCAGTCGAATTTTGAAACAGTGAGATAATTATGCACATGAGTAAAATATGTGAAATATCTCCACGCTCTGAATCTCTTATTTCTATTTCTGCATGTGATATCGCTGAGGTCACAGCGTTAGTCATTCATTCTCAAAACCTATATGAAAAATTATTGTGTGGTAATGTACTAAAAACAGTAAAGAACCATGAAATTCTAATAACTTTTATCAACACATCTAACGTTCAATTCTACTTCAACCAGATCTCGCTTTGTCTCAACTTTCGTTTGACATATGGACCGAACCAAAGTCATGTTGTATTGCAAATTCAAATTCTAATACTATTTCTGATAACAGTCCTCCCGCGAGCAGCCAACCACTAAGGCTACTTAAGAATTCTATTCAAACTGACCACTTAAATCCTGAGGAAATAGCTTCGGTCGACACTATATGCCGTGAGTACTCCGACATTTTTTATTTAGATGGAGACAGACTGACGTGCACGGACGCGATTTATCACGAAATAAATACGCCCACAACCGTACAGCCCATAAATGAACGTCCATACCGTTTGCCTTTCCGTCACAAACAGGAGAGTAATAAACAAATTAAATAACTCGAAGAACAAAATATTGCTCCCAGCAAAAGTCCATGGAATGCACCACTCTTAGTTGTACCGAAGAAACCGGACAGTAATGGTGTTGTGAAATATCGTGTCTGCGATGATTTCATTCAATTCATTCAAGTTTCTGCAGGCGATCCATATCCTATTCATAATATAACTGACAATTCTATATCAATTAGGAAAATCCTTGTACTATTCAACTCTGCATCTCGCGCAAGGCTATCATCAAGTAGAAATGCACCCAGATCACCGTGAAAAAACTGCATTTAGAATAGATCAGGGTCACTTTGAGTTCCTTTCGGTCTCAAAGGCGCACCTGTGACATTTCAACGTCTTATGAACTCTGTATTAAGTGGGCTAACCGGTCTAAAAGCATTTGTTTATTTGGATGACATAATAGTTTATGCATCTTCTATACAAGATCACGAGAACAAATTAAATGATGTATTCAATAGACTTCGGAGTTTCAACCTAAAACTACAACCTTCTAAGTGTTCATTTATGCGAAAAGAAGTACACTACTTCGGTCATGTTATAACAGACAAAGGTGTTAAACCTGATCCATTCAAAATCAAATGTGTTCTAGAATTCCCAATTCCTAGAAACGTCAAAGAGATAAGATCATTTCTTGGTCTTCAGGTTATTACAGGCGTTTTGTACCAAACTATGGCACAATTGCCAAGCCACTCACTTTCTTTTATCTTTTAAATAATCTTTTAAAGACAGAAGTCTCATTCCACTGGTCAGATCAATGTCAAGAATCATTTGAAAAATGTTCTAACTCAAGAACCATTACTTCAATATCCAGATTTTAGCCAACCATTTAACCTAACTTGTGACACAAGCAATGTTGCAATAGGATGTGTTCTATATATCAAGTTCCTATAGGCAAGGATTTACCAATACGTTAGCATCTAGAACTTTGAATCGAGCCGAACAAAATTATAATACAACCGAAAAAGAGTTGTGTTCTATTATATGAGGTATTAAGCAGTTATTCTATCTTTTTGGACAAAAGTTCAATGTGGTAACAGACCACCGAGCTCTTGTATGGTTATTCAATATAAAGGACCCAGACTCAAGGTTAACGAGATGGAGACTTAAATTAGAAGAATATGAATATGAAATTCAATACAGGCCAGGTTGCCATTATACTAACCCTGATGCGCTTAGCCGCATACTCATTACAACCCGGACTTAATCAAAGGAACAATTTTCTATAACATAAAATTATTCTAAATCACAGGATCATTCTAACTCACAATTAAACTCTGAAAACTGCTCTGAACAATCCTATACACCGTTTCCATTGACATCGATCTCTAGCATGATAGGAAAACAACAGCTTGAGTAAACCTACACCAACTACTTACAGGCCAGAGAGGAGTCGTTATCTACTACATCAAATATTCAAGAAATTGTCGGAGATCTCTTCAAAGAAAACAACGATTGGCATTTAGCCAATAGCATATCCCAAGATTTCTATATGAAAAAAGGAGTCGCTCTCCAATTCAGAAGAAAATTTGGACAAATAGAAGAACTTCTAAACCAAAGGAAAAATGTGACAGAAATTGTGCATTTAGTCCACAATGAGAAATACATTCTATATCTTATTACAAAAACTAACTATTTTGAGAAACTTAGTTACGAAATCTTGTTCAAGACTCTAATAAATCTAAAAACCTTCTGTCAAGAAAATAATCTAACCAAAATCGCTATGCAAAAAATAAAATGTGGATTAGATCGACTCAATTGGAATCAAGTTAAATCTATATTAAGATTCATTTTTAGAAAATCCAATATTGCTATCAAAGTGTTTAGTAAGGATCATCTAACAATTCAGGAAAAACTCAGACTCGTTAAAGATTTCCACGATACTCCTCTCTCAGGTCATCAAGGAGTAGAGCGGACTCTTACTAAGCTCAGAACCGAATACCGTTGGACAGGCAAAAGAAAACAAGTAGAAGAGTATATCAAGACTTATCCTACGTGTCAATTGACCAAGGTGTAAAATAAATCAGTCAAGAAACAAAGGGTAATAACTTCTACATCATCAAAAGCGTTTGAAAAAATTTTTCTAGATATCGTTGGTCCTCTTACTAAATCAAGTCGTAACAATGTCTTTATCATCACACTACAAGATGATCTGACAAAATTTTCATGGGCCATACCAACTAAAAATCATGAGGCCAACACTGTAGCCTACCATTTGTGAATCAATTTGTTTACTTACATGGTATACCTCAACAAATAATCACAGATTGCAGTACAGAATATATAAGTCAAGTTTTCGCAGAAGTATGTCGTTTGTTGAAAATAAAAAAGTCATCAACTACTCAGAGTAATTGCAGTCTAGAAAGGAGTTATTGAACCCTAGGCGAATGCCTCAGAAGTTTTGTTGTGAAAGATCAATCAGACTGGGACGAATACATTCTATTCGCAATGTTTGCCTACAAAGTCGTCACTCATCTACAGTTTATCAATCCTATGAACTGGTCTATGGTAGATAGATACACATTCCTAATTCGTGGTCGAAACATCCAGAACCCCAGTATAATTTCTCTGATTATCAGTTCGAACTTTTACCCAACCCAACCGTTTAAGTTCGAACTGATCTTAAACGGAGACTTCAAAAAACAAACGAAGTCGCTCGCAATCGATTAATCTCTAATAAAAACAAAGCAAAAAGTCAATACGACAAAAACGCACATTCTATAAAAATTAAGGAAGGTGACATGGTTTATTTACAAAATAAAGCAGTTCACAATAAACTCACACCAAATTGGATAGGTTCTCTAAATCCACCCTAACCATGTCAATGTAGCGATTAAGCAGGGAAGAAAAACATTTAGTCCATAAAAATTTATTGAAAAAACATTTCTCCTAAATCCATAATATAAAAAAAATTTTGTTTTTGTATTTCTAGTACATACAACAATGCTGAAATTCTTATTCACCAACTGGACAATTTAGCACACATAGACATACTAACTCCCCACATTGGAATGTATAATGAAAAGAAACCTAATGCCAAACTACACAGCAGTGACATTCTTGGACACATCACAATACGCGTCCAAATACAACACTCTCTTGCAGTTCTATAGTACAACACGTAATTTATGCACACAACTTAAAGACAAAGTTAGTGTGTTAGAATTTGTAGAAGCTTGCCATCATTTGGTTAGGGCTACACTTCCATATTTCTTCAAAATCGATTCAAACCGAAACGCTATAAATATCTCACTCGGACAAGACGTCCATATAGAAAACTACCGGGTCCGCCGTAACGTGTAAAGACGGTAGCAAAAACAATTTTTGATTCAAGCCACATGTTAAACACTGAATTCATCTTTGGCAAAATAATTGATTTTGCAAAGTCCAAATTGACCGCCACCAGTATATTAGAAAAAAAAATGCGGTTATTCCAAACGACAATCTCTGATATCAATAACATTAATGAATCTCAAGTCGAAATCGAAAACAATATTCAATATTTTAATAACAAAGTCATAAAGAACTCTCAAACTATCAACAGTCTAATCACGAAAATAGCTTTGTTAGAGCAATCAACGTTATTCCAAATCCTTCTAAATCAGTATGCATACGATATGCAAAATATTATTTCCATTATCAACTCCGCTATCCATGGCAAAATTCACATCACAGTTTTGCCCCCTAACAAGTTACTATCTCTGCTACGGGAAATACAGCTAGAACTTCCCGCTGTAATCAACTTCCGTTAAACATTGATATACTAAATATTATCGAACTCCTTTCAATCTCTTCTTCATCCATAATTTATAGAGATATCTTTCTCATTTTTATATTGCAATGTCCAATAGTCAAAATCGATGAATATAATCTCTATCACACGATACCTTTACCATTCTATTTTGAAAACAATAATATTGTTCTAGTAAAACCAGATAACGATTATATATCAATTAGCGATGATAGTGATTTTTACTTAACTTTTAGTCAGTCGCAAATAGAAACATGTATATCACTTAACTCATATACATTATGTAAAGGTAATCATTCAGTTTATTGTAAATCTTCTTCTAAACTATGTGAAATTTTATTGTTAGAAAATCCACTAGATTTACCCCACTGATGCAAAGTCATTTATGTATCATTTAATAACAGTATATGGAATCGCTTATCGAATACCAATTCCTGGATTTATTGTACGCGAGACGAACTAGTGACTCTGAATTATAAATCTCCTCAAATCACCTTTTCTGTTTATATAAAAAATATTGGTCGTTTAACAATATATTCCACTTGTACTGTTCATGCCACCTCTTCAATTCTAACGCCCATTTCAACTGTACTCTACAACCATTCTAATGATGTAGTCCCTATGAATCCTATGTTTAACTTAATTAACACGTACACATAATCTATTATTAAGGTAACTCCACAACAAATAACAAATAACGATTTATTCAACGATCTTTATAAATTAGTTAAACATACTACAAATTGGTATACAAACCCAATTAACAATGTGTTAGGTTAAAGCAATGATGTTACTTCGTTTAGAGTTAATAAACAACTGATTATATTTCCGATAACACATACACTACACTTTCCCCCTTTTAACTTTTAACCCTTAAATAATGTACAATACAGTAACATAATTAGAACTATTAATTACAATATAAAATAAGATTTACAATAATACTAATAAAACATTATACAAATTCATCGAATCCATATCGATTTGGTTTCTTAACCATTCTATTTGATTTTTTTACAATAACTTTATCTACATTTACAGATCTAGGTACTTTAATATCCTTAACATCTTTATAAGTTTTTACTCTTAATTGGTTAACATGTGCAGTTCTAATTCTATTATTTAATTTAATTTCATATAAATATTTACTTTTTCTCTTAATTATTGTTGCTGTTAACCATTTTAATGAACTTTTAAAATGATTTCTATATAACACTTTATCTTTTGGATTAAATACCTTTAATGTACTTCCTTTTTTCTGGCTTTGTTAAATGTTAACTATTACAGTATTTTTTACAATTTTAGTTTTTGTATTTAATTTATTGACAAAAGTCCCTACTTTATATGAAAATATTAAATCAAATGGTGATTGCTTTTTTACTTTTGACGGTGTATTGTAAGAATTTATAAATCTTAATATTTTTTTCTTTCATAGATAGTCTGTTGTATTTATAATCCAATAAATATTTATTTAAGTATTTCTTCACTGTTTAAACTCCCCTTTCAGCTTGTCCATTAGACTGACTATGGTTTGGTGGTGACTTAATTATTTTTATATTACACTCCTTACCATAATTATTGAAAACATGAGAATTAAAAGGCGGGCCATTATCAGATACAATTTCTCCTGGTAACCCAAAATATGTAAACATACTTTGTAACACTTCTATTACTTTCTCTACAGTTACTCTATTCATTAATTTGACATCTACAAATTTACTAAATGCATCAACCAATATTTTATATGTATTTTTACTTATTATATATTTATGAAATTTTTTTACTGCGAACACTATCGCTAACGCTTCTCTATGAATCTGTGCATAATTTTGTTCTGCTGGTGATAGTGTGCTAGATGAAAAACAAATAGGTTTTTCTTCTCTATCAAATAATTTCACTAAAATTGCACCTACACTATATGGGCTAGCATCCGCATAAACTATGATGGGTTTCTTTGAATCATATATCCCCAACAATTGGTTATTTTGCAGTAATTATTTACTTCTATTAAATGTCTCGCTACACTTTTCAGTTCACTCAAATTTCACTCCTTTTTTTAATAATTTATGTAGTTCATGTAATTCACTACTTAAATTTGGTACAAATTTACAATAATAGTTTTGTAATCCTAAATATGCTTTTAACTCATTTAAATTTGTAGGTTCTCTAGCTTCCTTAATTGCCTCTAACTTTTGTTTCATTGGTCTGATACCCATTTCATCTATTGTGTGCCCTAGATAATTAACACTGCTTTCAAAAAATTTACATTTCTTTAAATTTATCCTGATATTAAACTCATTTAATCTAGTTAAAACTTCATCTAATTTTTTTTTTACACATATCTTTATCTATTGCACCAATTAAAATGTCATCTAGGTAACAAAATACATTCTCTACCTTAGATAACACCTGATCCATAACAGATTGGAAATAGCAGGCGCACTGGATACACCAAATGGTAAACTTTTGTACCTAAATAATCCTTTTAATGTATTTATAGTTAAATACTCTCTACTATTCAGACACATCTAGCTGCTGGTATCCTCCGGATAAGTCCACTACACAAAATATTTTACATCCTGATAAACTAGCAAACACGTCATCAGCTTTAGGTAAAGGATAATGTTCAGTCTTAATTGATTTATTTATAGTTACTTTACAATATATACAAATACGTAAACTACCATCAGACTTTGGAAATACTACTATAGGACTCGCCCAATCACTATACTTCACAGGTTCTAGAATACCTTGTTCCACCAATCTATCTATTTCTTCACCCACTTTATCTCTAATACTAAAAGGTACTGAATAAGCTTTATGAAATATAGGAGTAACTCCTGGTTTTAACACAATTTCAGCTTTACACTTTTCTATACATTGACCACCTTCTTCACTCACTACTCGTGGGAATTTACTTTTGATATATTTCAAAATAATATCATTATAATTTGTATTTAGTTCAGTATTACTTACTAATTTAATAACACCATTTCCTTTTAATTTATTTCGCCAGTCTGGACATAATTTATTTAGCCATGATCGACCCAACAATGGAGAAATACTTTTTGTACTCTTAATTACCAGCAAGTTTAATTTACATACATCATCAACAGTATCACACAAACACACATTTACAGATATTGTTCCAATAATACCAATTAACTCTCCTGTAACAGACATGAATTTAGAATTTGTTATACATAGGTTTGATTTACTAAATAATTGTTGATAAGTATTTTCGCTTATTACAGAAGCACATGCCCCTGTGTTGATCACCATATCCAATTTAATACCATTTACCATAACCATAATCTTTAACGGACCGTCTACTAATTTATTTATGCTGGTATCACTTGTTGACACAACCTGTCCTACCATTTGTTCTGATAACTCTTTTATAACATCTGATGATCTGACTTGACCTTGATGCCGACGCCAGTTTGAATTCGAATTTTTTTTTTTTGTTGGTTTTAACTTTGTGTAACAAAAACGTGCAAAATGTCCAAACTTAGAACATTTATGACACTGAACCATTTTTGCTGGACATTCAAAAGTTGACGCATGATTTTTTCCACATTTGCCATATGTGTTTTTATTATTATTACTTCCATAATTATTTAGTTTTTGTACCGCAAACTGATTTAATGGTTTTTCTTCAATTTCTTTTTCTGCCATCTTCCAGCACGTCGCTATTTGGCAAGCACTTGCAAAAGTTAGCTTACTTTCCTTTAATAGCAATGCCCTCAATTTGCTTTCTCTGACGCCAAACACAAAACGGTCTCTTAAAGCTTCCTCCAAAAATGCTCCAAAGTTACAATTTTGAGCCTTTGACTTAAGTTCCACTATGTATTCTACATTGCCCTTCCTTCTGATCTTCTTTATGAAATTTATATCTCTCCAAGATTTCATTGATTTCAGGTGAATAATGTACTTTAAGCTTACTTATTAATTCTTTATAAATTAATTTTTTTGGACTATTCGGATACGTCAATTCCTTTAACACCAAATATGCATCATGTCCGATAAAAGTTAATAACGAAGTCACTTTTTTAGTTTCTTGTACATCATTAAACACAAAAAATTGCTCTAACCGCTCTATATATTCACCAATATCGTCTCCCGGGACGAATTGCTCTATGCTTCCAGTGGCGGCGCTAGGCGTGGGCGAAGTGGGCCATTGCCTACGGCCTCGCACCTCAAAGGGCCTCGCGTTCCAAAGGGACTTATAATTAACCATAGAAAAATATGGGAGAAGTATCTATACAAAAATTTTTGTATCCATGAAATTATTTTATTGTAAAAAAAAAATCATAAACATAAATCTTATATTTCGTCATATTTAGTCATTACTAAAAGTACCAGATCATACTATGCGTTTTGTCGGTTGCCGATCGGCAAACGACCGCGACTATTCTATAATTAACATATAAACCGCGTTATCGGGGCCAGACTGACCGATTCGGTGAACCGATTTTATCTAAACTCGATAACGTAATTTCATTTTGACAGTTGTTGTTAGTTCGATTGGTTGTGTTTTATCCTCGTTTCTGTATCGATCGATTACCGAAAATTATATTCAATTTAATAATATTTAACGACGCAAAAANGTCGATCGATTACCGAAAATTTTATTCAATTTAATAATATTTAACGACGCAAAAATCATACCACACGTACCTAAGATGTAAGTATAAAACTTTATTAATTGTGTTTAAAATATAAAATAAATAAAAAAGTTTAGAGTTCACTTTTTCAACAGCATGATTGATGGAATTCTACATGACATTAAATGGAGATTTAAATCATTGAATGAATACTTTGAATATTTTGGTTTTATTTATGATATGAATATTTTAAGATCCATTTCCAAAGAAGACCTTTATAATCATTGTTGTGATTTAGGTACAGTTCTTCAAGAGGGTGAAAAGAGCGACATTCAATCATTTGAATTATACGCAGAATTACAACTCATAATTTCAAGTCTACCAGACTTTATTAAGGATGCAAAACAACTCATCAAATACATAATAGAAAATAATTTACAAGAAATATATCCAAATGTTTATATAACAGTCAGAATTATGCTCACTATTCCTGTCAGTATAGCTTCAGCAGAGAGAAGTTTTTCGAAGCTTAAAATAATTAAAAATTACCTACGAAATACGATGACACAGGAAAGACTCTCAGCATTAGCAGTTTTGTCCATTGAAACGAAAATTGCAAATAATTTAAATTACGAAGATATACTTAAAACATTTAGTGAAGCAAAAAGCCGAAAAGTCCATTTCTTGTAAATAAAAAAAAAAGAAAATTCTAACAGTATTATTAATTTAAAAAAATATGTATTTAATTTTATAATTATGTATAAATAAAATTATATTGACTACTTTGCAAATAAAAGGTTAATAATTAGAGTTTATTGTTTTAAAAATTGTAAATCTTAATATTTATTAAATAACTATTGTTACTTAAATGTTTATTAAAAAAATTAAAAAAAAAGGGCCTCTTTAAGTCTACTTCGCCCACATATAAATTTTACCTCGCGCCGCCACTGTATGCTTTCAAGCATACTTTACGTTTAATTAATTATTTAATTTTATTTATTTATTTTTTTTACACTTTAACAGTAAAAAAAAACCCCCAAAAAGAAAAAAGAAATAATGTGGTTTGATCTCATCAATGTCGCCATTTGTTAGGTTAAAGCAATGATGTTACTCCGTTTAGAGTTAATAAACAACTGATTATATTTTCGATAACACATACACTACACAATGCTTTTTTACTAAATTATTATCATATTGTTATCATATATACTTGTTTGTCAATTTGTATCATATTAATTATAATTGTCTCTGTATTCTTTAGGTATAAGAAAAAGGTGATTCAAGTATATACCACTGAAATTACTAATGGGCAACTCTGACTAATCTATTTTAGATTATATAATTCGCCAATATGAAAAACATTCTAAATCCTTTTGGAATTGTATAACTTTATTTATCTGATTACCTTGAGTCAATGGGAATCATTAGATCCCTATTACTCATTTATGTTGGGGGGTGTTAAGAACCCCTGAATATTATTTTTTATTAACCAAGGGATTTAGGGCAACCATGGTCAAAGGTACCCTACAGTCAGTCGTGGTTTAGTATGCGCTAGTTACACTCATTCTACTTCATTCTATATCATTCTATGTCATTCTATTTCATTATCCAATTCATTTGTAATAATATTAATAATTAACGTTGTATTAAATTATTTACTGTTTAATCACATTATATATTCTACATTTTTATTGAAAAGTGAATGTTTTCGTTTTTTTTTTAAGTTTAATTCCTTTACCACTTGGGCCCGTACAACAACACACTTAAATTTTAGTTCACAAATCAAACACGTAAGAACTTTGACAATGATGATCGCAATGTCCACATAACTATATCGAGAGCACAAAATGAACGGAATATGGGTTTGCTTTGCCTTTTTACAATATTTTTTACCCCCGAAAATCATCATTGTTTAATTTTTTAATTGTTTAAAAAGGATCATGTCCTAAGAATATAATGTATAATTATGCCATGTTATGGTAATGAAGAGTATATTATGACAGTTTGTTCCTTTAGTAGCGCGAGGACCGAGTTTCAAGATTTTAATTTTACCACAAATAACCAAACTTATGCCTCATGCTAAATTACCTAACACGGTACGAGAGCGTTAAAAGCATTTGGCCTTAGCTGATCCGAGATTTGATGATGTGTCATCAGTTGATATGTTGATCGGTACTGATTTGTATCCACTTTTATCAACACAAAAAGTGGATATAATACACAGTCCAGATTTACCTTCAGTACTCATTTGGGTTGGGTTATTTTCGTTGCAAAGGTTATCCGAGTCGTCATTTAAATCGAAGTTAGCAATTGAAGACTCAACACAAACATTTTTTTCCTTTGAAGAACCGTCCGTGTATATAATACCCACAGCTGAGGAAAATATTAGCCAGAGGTCAACCGGTGACATCACTGTTCCGCGATGCAAAACAAAAGACGATACATTAACTCAATATTTTGTAAGAATTTGTTAGATATTGGAACACATCCGTTAATGTTAATCGGAAATTAATGAAGAACACCAGGAGCGGTCTGGACACTCGCTCCTTAGCGTTGGCTAGAAGAAAAGGGAAACACGTGCTCTCCACACATAAACAAAATTAAGTTAATTTCGCAATAAAATAAAATGAAATAAAATAATTAATAAAATATAGCTCATTACATAAATATAATATAAAAAAGAAAACGATACCCGGTCTCCGAAGAGACCCATCCGATGGTCTGGATGCTTCGTCGAAAAAACCTGACCGTTCGCCGTTGGCGGCTCTACTCCATCATTAAAAAAAGAGTGTCAATAAAACAACAAATGTGTGCACCCTAGCACGGTCAATGACAGAAGAAAGAATAGAGAAGAGTCAACACCGATCTAACGGCAATTTCAAAACGATAACGGCCANTCGGCAATTTCAAAACGATAACAGCCATTCTTTTTGGAAGGGATCAATACTGATAAACAATTTAATTATATTTCTCTTTTATCGCCTTATCTAGCGGTCAGAGGCAAAATAATGAGTGGTTGACACCGCTGTGTCAGAAAAAGGTTCTTTCGCGCGATAAAATAAATAAGTAGACATAACAAAAAATCATAAACGGTCCACCTTCGAATTTGTGACGTTACAAGGTATAAGAGAATAATTAAAGATTAACTAATAACTAACAAATCAAGAAATAAATGAAACTTGAAAATCATTTTTAAAAATACAATATTTATTATTAGATAAAATATATAAATTATTATTTTTTGAAAAATACAATAGTTAGCGCACAAAAAATAATCTTGAAAAAAATTAAATTTTATTCTTTGGAAAAAAATTTGAAAATTTTTTAAATAAGATCTTATAAATTATTGTGTATCAATTAAATGTGATACGAAAATATACTGCATCTTAAGTGTTTAAAATTAAAAAAATATTTTTTATTAAATAGTATTAAAATTTAATAATACAATTTTTTTAAATTAATCAATTTTTAGTCTATGATTTGCCTATTTTTTTATTTTTTTAACCTAAATTAAACAATTAAGATAGATTGATTACAGCGTAATCTGATATATTATTAGTAATTATGATAAAACTCTATACGAATTTTTATATTTTTGTATTTTGTAATTCTAGAGCGTTTTGAACACAATATCGAAATAATGTTTTTAAAAATTACTAAAAGAAAAAATTATTTAAAAATTTTATTCGTAATGTTAGTCTTACGCATATTAAATAATTAATAATTGCATATTGACGCTTAATAAATTACATTTTTGTTAATACACATCTTAATATAGACACGGTATTTTTAGGTATGAATATTACAATAAATAATAAAAAAAAATTTTATATTAATTCATTTCATAGCATAGTATCACTAATTGTATAAATTTATTGATATGAATCTTAAACTATTTGTTTTAAAATTGACTATAATTTATTACAATATCGCCAATGTAGAATGTGAAATTGAAGAAACATCATACTTAAATTATTTAATTGAAATAGGTGATCATTTGTGTATTCAAAATGGATGGAAATCTATGGGGAACTTACACTTAAAACTTGATTCCATTGGAATTTTAAGTGTCCAAGATTTAGTAGCGCAAAAACTCAACGACAAAAATTTGCTAAGTGTTTTCTATAATATTATTGATATTTTAAACTACAGGTATAGCGAAGTACTTTCAACATTTGTAGAATTATTAAATATTGTTGTTGATATATGTGTACACTTTTTAGACGCTAATGTATTGGAAAACTTTAAAAATTGTACAATATTACTAGTAAAAGTAATAAACAATTCATTGACAATGTTTGATAATATATACAATGCTATGACATTTTTAAGTTATATTGACTTTAAACTTGTCTATCCCGAGTTAGAAACTAACCCGTACACAATAGTTGATTACATTTATGAAATAAAAAACCATATATATTTTAAAAAAATCCAATCCGAGTATCATCATGTTGATCATCAAGTATTTATAGAAACTAAAGAATTCATTAGTGATGTATCTAAAATTGCAAATAACTGCTTCGAGAAAAATAAATCTATTATAAATACTGGTGAGAAAATTGATCTCAAAACTAAATGTGAAACAGAATATTTGACACACAGCAGAGATTTCCCGGATTTTATACAATTCATGTGTAATAAGATGAATTCATTTTACACTGAAACAATTAAAATTAATTACGAAGATCTTGGATTTATTCAGTTGATAAATCCAACAAATAATAAGTAAGTATGACCTAACTTTAAATAACTTAAAATTAAATACGAATGAATTTTTTATTAGTGTTATAATTTCAAATATGAAACATATCACAACTTTTTATGTAAAAAGGCATAAGAGTTAATTCTATTTTTTTAACGATGTAAAAAAATAAATTTTATATTTATTAATTTTACTAAGTTCTCCAAATTACAATCCAATGCAATGAAATCCATTACCTGTTATATAATTGACATAAATATACAAAGATGTGTCTTAATAATTTAATTCAAGCGTATCTAAGTAAACTATAATATATTCAATTTATTCTTTAAAATTTAAAAACAAGAATAAAGTACGATTCAAATAGTACTTTTATTCCTTTGAAATTAATGTTTTATTAGATCTATTCAAATGAGTTGTCTATTTTGAAAAAATAATAAAGAAAAGCACAAGAATGGGATATTGTAGATAGGTTAAAGTATATATAAGTTATAAGTACATTTGAAATAATAAATAGTTGTAACGTGACAAAATGTGAATTTTTATGGTACAAATAGATTTACTGTTTTGCTTTGCTAATGGGCGCGCATACGTTATATCCAGCCATGTAATCAGAAAACTGTACTGTTGCTGTCAAGGTGAACGCTATACACACAATATTCTTTATCAGTTTAATAATCGTTCCCTCTATGACACATACACTGGCCACCACTGAAAATACCTGTATAATTTTAATATTGTTCATAATTTTATCTTTTTTATATTTTGTAAATTGTTAAGATGATACCCTCTCCCAAACGTAATCGTCGTCGTCGTTATGTCTCGCCCGGTGTGTAAGAAAAATTGACTCTCTTCCCTTTGAACCACCGTTGTGGTATTTTGTTGCTGTGTGCATACAGCCAACAT
This sequence comes from Daktulosphaira vitifoliae, assembly GCF_025091365.1. Classification (NCBI taxonomy): domain Eukaryota; kingdom Metazoa; phylum Arthropoda; class Insecta; order Hemiptera; family Phylloxeridae; genus Daktulosphaira; species Daktulosphaira vitifoliae. Next base: position 6,807,894 of record NW_026099576.1, on the reverse strand, counting down.
TAATTTTTTTCGTGTGTGTCGTTTGTTAAATCATGTAGTAATTTTTATAAGACGTCTGCCATTTTCTGGGGCCGAGATCCCCATATTCGAATGAGTCCCATCCGGGACTGGGTATCACATTGTTTTTATTCAATGTAATGTGTTGAGCCTTTTCTGTTTTTAATTTATTTTAGCTTCGGTGCGTAGCTAAGAAGGTATTGGTTTTACTATGAAGTGTTTTTTTTTTTAGCTTCGATGCGAAGCGGAGAAGGTATTAATTTTACTATGATGTGTTTTTTTTTT
>NW_026099576.1:6806136-6806417 GCF_025091365.1 Daktulosphaira vitifoliae | reverse complement strand
GGGGGGATTTAAAATGACAACTTTTTCACAAAAAATTAACTTTTTCAACTTAACTTTTGAAAATGTTCCGGAAGGTCTGACACTTTTATATATATCTTAAATTAAAGCTTATGTAATATACTTTAATTAAAAAAAAATATTTTCACCTCTGGACTTGTCTTCATGGTGAAAACGGCTACCGAATGCTATTTTTGTGTGTAAATTCTCGATTTTATAATTTACATTTTTAACTTTATTATGCTATAACTTTTTGAAAAATATATGGATCAATACAATTTTTT
>NW_026099576.1:6794192-6805332 GCF_025091365.1 Daktulosphaira vitifoliae | reverse complement strand
TTGACCTCTGGACTTGTCTTCATGGTGAAAACGGCTACCGAATGCTATTTTTGTGTGTAAATTCTCGATTTTATAATTTCCATTTTTAACTTTATTATGCTATAACTTTTTGAAAAATATATGGATCAATACAATTTTTTATGAGAAATAATATTTTTTAATAATCTCTTTTTCATTTGATATACTATATTTTAATCAGGATATTATTAAGGAACTAGTAGATCATGTAGCTTTTGGAATAATCCACCAATTTTTTAAAATTAAACACTATCTAAAGATTTGCATCGAAGCGTTTTTTTTTTATAGTGATTTTAATCACTGTCAGATATCATTATACTTGATCCAACTATGCCACGTCACCACTGTGCCGCGACCCCTCTGTGCTGGGTTTTTTTTTATGAAACATATATAAACTTAAGCTAGTATTCATATTTTTAAGGTTATTGGTCAGTAGTGTGTCATGTATATTTAATACATATATATATTATTCCCGCAGTGCCCAAGTACGGGCCGGCCGGCCCGATTACAGATATTATCCGCCGCGCCTGGAGTACACGGACTTGTTCCGATGCGGAAGACACTTCACATGTAATGTTTAAAAGTTGTAGGTTAAATTTTTTTTTTCTCTTGTCCCTTTATTTTCAGAGTGGTTTTTGACTTCGGGTTTTGTCCACTATTAACTTAACTGTCATAATTTAATAAAGTCCCCTTAATTTCTTAATCGACAAAAATGTTTTTATTGCGTGAATATCATAAATATTCACGTGTATCTTATTTTTTTTTCCTTTAAATAATTCTCTCTAGTTTTAAGGTAACGGTCTTCGACATACTAAAAATATGACCACCACTGACGACATCAAACAAACATATTTTGTTATATTTACAAGGTATCAGCGTATTATAGTCTACAACAACACTTTATATTTTAGTATATATATATTCGACGACGATCCACTTTATTTCATCATAGTGTATATTATTTCATTTAATATTATTGGTTTACTTATTGTTTATTTTTTTTTAATGCACTTATGATTCGCGTGTTGTTTCTTTTTTATGATTAAGACCCTCACCTAAGTGATCGGCGACCCGATTTTCCTTATGCAAGGGAGCCATGAGGGTGGCGACTCCATAATCAATAGCGTGGTCCAAGTCGTCACCTCTCATAGTAAATTATTAAATTATCTTTAATTTTATGAACAATGTGGACCAAACTTGACAAGTAAAAAACAAAGAAATTTCGATAAAATTATTAAACTACTAATAAGTACATAATGAAAACAGTTGTAGTGATAGTTATAAAAAAAACATATAAAATACAATTATTAGAATTATTATAATTCCAAATAACTTTTAGCTTCGATGCGAAGCTGAGAATGTTTTACTGCGATGTCTTTTTTTTTGTGTCTTAACAATTTTTCTAAGCTTTCACCGAACCCATTTTATTCAACGATACGTCAAAAGATCACAAATCATATTTAGTCGAAGACATTATCCTAAAAACTGAAAAAAATTCCCTTGTTCCCCGTAAATGGGGGAATTTTTGACATTTTTTTCAAATTTTTTTACTTAAAATTGCCATAACATGAGATATAATAATTATAATTCCTCTTTCATTCTACATACTTTATCTTAATCGAAATATAAATAAGAAAATAGCAGATCATGTAGCTTTTGGAATAATCCATTAATTTTTAAAAATTAAACAATATCTACAGATATGCATAAAAGCATCTTTTATTATAGTGACTTTAATCACTGTCAGATTAAATCTATACTGGACCCAACTATGCAACGTCCCCACTATGCCACGACCCCACTGTGCTGGGTTTTTTTAATTTTATGAAATTGTATTTTAGACTACATGTTGTAAAGGCACAACACTACAAAAGCTTTTTACGTTTTACATATAATTATTTTAGCAACGGCTGTACTAATGAACATCATATTGCTGTAATAGACTATAACAATGTTAATACTATTCTATACATTATTATTTATTGATATAAAATATTTACTCATATATAAAATTTTTATAACAATAATTATAAATTGACATTTATCCACATTACTTGTTATTACATAATTATTACCTATATTTTTATATTCATTATACATATGATATTATTATTATTATTATATCATATCGTACTCACATATTATTATTATCAGTAAATGTATGATATAATTTTTTACTATTTTTTAATAATTAAGCATTATATACATTATTTTTTTACTTTCACTCATAACGAATACATATAACGCACTCTCACATATAATTTCAATCAGAACCACATTTATAATTTTTTATGATAATGATTTTAATCATTGTCAGATATCACTATACTTGACCCAACTATGCCACGTCCTCACTGTGTTGAGTTTTTTAACTGTTAATAAGAGTTATTTTTGTGAAACTTGTAATAATTATTATTGTAGTAAATTATTTATAAACTAATTGTATAGCGACCACATTTAAAATAAGTGTCATATTTTTCAAGAGAAATACAAAATTCTAGAAAATTAAAACTCTTTTTGAGCTACCTTAGAGCTGATCAATGTAAATTAAATTTTCTCAACTTAGACTTAAATAGTGGGGTAAGGCTGTCAATTTTATTATAGTCTTGGTATCATTGTTACCTTGGTTGTAGTATCCTTAATGAATCATAGTTTATATAAATATAATACTTGCTATTTTAAAATAATTTAACTAATATATTTGAATTTTTGTATAGGTTTAAACCTCCGGTTGACGAATCTATTAATCAAGAACTTGGAATCATGACACTCAATACTTTATTTAGTGAAGGTAATTGGGATTCATTTGGCCAAATAAAAATTCTATTTGATAATTTAATAGTAAGTGCCACAAGTGTGATAAGAGACCTGGTGACAGATCATAATTTTCATCTTAAAAAATTTTACTTCACACAAATGTTGAGGTGTAGACTTATTGATGTACTTTTAATGTACAATACGTCATTAACTGCTTTAAGTGGAATGTGTAGAAGTCATAAAGACTTAAACGAGCATGTGAAATGTATAATATATCTTTTTGGCACAATTAATAAAACAGTAAAAATGTTCGATTTTATGCTGACTATTATGGAAAAAATAAAATTATCAACATTATGGCTACCCCAAAAAATATTTCCTAACTTACGTTCAATTTTTAACTTAATATATAATTATGTAATTGAACTTAAAACTAATGATGTAATACGAAATATGTTTATAAACAAACCTGAAGTAAATATTGAAAATTTAGCTAGTGATTACATGATAAGTTTTCAGAAAGCAAGATATAAGTTTTTCAGTATGTTACGTAGTTTAAAAATTCAAAACAAAAATAACTGTTATTCAAAAGGTTTATTAGTTACTAAGGAACATCTGGACGCTAAATTTTCTAACGCTGAACTTATTATTAATACAACAATGGCAACTGACTCAATTGTCACCAAATATGAATTACTTTCGAAATATTTATATGACTTTTGTGAAAACTATGTTAAAACTGATTACGTAGATACAAGTTTTCATAAAATACATCAACATTATTTTTGGCAATGGCCAAAGTCCGTATTTATTCATTGAAGTGAATTATATAATTTTAGTACTCCAAATACGTATTTAATATTTAATTAGTTATTTCAATGTATGAGTAAGACCTCTTCTATTAAAATAAGCATTATATAATATTATGTAATCATTTCAGGAAGCACAAAAACAATAATTGAATTTATTTTTGACCATTAAACATTATATATATATATATATACACGGTGATTTTTTTATCATAACCCACTCAATTACTTACAGAATAATAATAATTAAAAATTTTTTTTTTATTATTATCTTTAGTTACACATTATTCTTGAATTTTTAACTATGTAATATTTTTTAAGTTCATCCCTTATGCCTTGGAGGGAGGTCAACTTTGTTTTTTTAAACGGTAACACATATTTTTAATTTAATAAAATGTTTGAGTTTTTAATTTAATAGTAAATGGCATTTGAATTTTTAATATAACTTTATTAGCTTATTAGATATAAACATTTAAAGTTTCAAAATTTTGAGTTAATATACATGTATAATACACATGGGATTGTAAATACAGGTAGCTAATTGGATTTTTATGACATTGCTGTCTCAGTCACGGATTGTTTATTATCAATTATGATTATCAATAGATATACTTTCTGTATTGTCAGTTAGTGTATTTATAAACTCATAANACACAGCATTGTTATTATCAGTTGTAGTAAGGCACATTGTTATGAGTTTATAAATACACTAACTGACAATACAGAAAGTATATCTAATGATAATCATAATTGATAATAAACAATCCGTGACTGAGACAGCAATGTCATAAAAATCCAATTAGCTACCTGTATTCACAATCCCATGTGTATTATACATGTATATTAACTCAAAATTTTGAAACTTTAAATGTTTATATCTAATAAGCTAATAAAATTATATATAAAAATTCAATTAGCTAGGATTGATTTTGATGCGGAACCAAGATGGCGCATACACCCTGATAACAAACTCTACTATCGTACGTCAGTTGTCTGATGGTTCCGTGGTGGAAACATACAGTCTCAATATCCTGTTGGCTGTTGTCAACCAACGTGACATGTTTAGGGGACCTGGATCGCGCTTAGCAAGATCTGGAGGAGATATGCCTGAGCTAACAGCGAGAGCAATATCCCTCAGATACTTCTGGTCTTTACTCAAAGTGGATACATCATCTGATGGCAAGGTGCAGTTAACTGGCTCATATTTTACCACTGGAAGAAGCTCACACGTTTTTTCAATTAAGGATGGAGCTCGGCATCTTTATCATTTCATTCAGTCATCCAGATACTTGGATCAAGTCAAACGCAACGTCATCGACCCAGTGATTTCTCGAAATGCTTACTTCGCATCTCCGGAAAATATTCTGCTCGCGATGCTGACTGATGAGAGAAAACATATCAGAGCCCTTGGAATTCGAAGAATCATAAAAGCACGAGAATCATGTGAGATGGATGGACACAATGGGATTAGAAAGTTCGATATTCCAAAAATAAACTTTGAAGCAAACGACTACATCGAACTAATTGACTGGTCGTCTAGCGAAGTAGCTCCACCACCAATACTGAATAATGTAACTACACACTATTTGAAAAGTCTGCTAAAAAAAACAATACCAATTGACTGGAATTTTGCAAAGTTCCCATGCCACACACAAGCTGTGGAAAGATCAGTAAAATTGGTAACGGAGGCTTCAAAGAAAGTGTGTGGTCATAAAAAACGGGATGGATTTATTCGCTCCACTCAAAAATCAAGAAAGGCCATGCCTGAATTTAGATTCAAGNGTATTCGCTCCATTCAAAAATCAAGAAAGGCCATGCCTGAATTTAGATTCAAGAGACAGTACAAAACCTAAAGACCTAATAAAACATATATTTTTATTTTGAATATTTATTTCTTAATTCTTATGTCTAATAGTATGCAAGTGTCTTACAATTATTTTTATGTTTAATAAATGTTAGTAAAATAATGAAAAAAACAGTGTATTTGTCGATTTTTGGGTAATTTCAGGCTCCTTACCAGAACAGAACATATTGTCCGTGGACCGCCAAATTTCGCACTTTAATTAACCATATATAGATGAAACTTTTGCACACTACCGCAAAGTTCTGTGACCTTTAAAAAAAATTTTCAAAAAAAAAAATAAATTTTCTAATTTTACTAAATTTTTGAAATTTCACGGCCTTTGCCAGAACAGAAGACATTATCCTAGGGCGGTGAAATTTTGAACACAAGTTACTTATGTATAAAGGCAACTTTTCCGCACTACCCTCAAAGCATTATAAAAAATTTTCATTTTTCGAGCCCCCCTAATGTTTATTTTTAAAAAAGTTATAGCAGTTTTTAGTAAAAAAAAATTAAATAAATTTCGAAAATTAGCGATTTTTAAATTTGTAATTTTTTTGGAGGCCCCCCCCTCCCATTTACGGGAAACGAGGGAAATTTTTTCAATTTTTGAGGGTAATGTCTTCGACTAGATACGATTTGTGATCTTTTGACGTATCGTTGAAAGAAATCCGTTCGGTGAGAGCTGAGAAAAAGTGGTAACAGACACAAAAAAAAAAAACCACATCATAGTAAAACCAATAGCTTCTCAGCTTCGCATCGAAACTAAAACTAGAGATCTCAACATCTATAAGTGAATAATTATACGTATTGTTTATGCTTTAACTTTAAGTTTAATTAATTTGACAAATAACTAATTTTGACAAAATTTGACAAATAAAATGTGGTTAATTACCTGTCGGATGAAGGCGATTATTTCGTCAAAAGATCAACAATTTTTTGTTCATCAATAAGAATTTAATACTTTTGGCTTGATTAAAAAAAATAATAATATTATTACAATAATTAATTTGCCTTTACAATTAAGAAAACAATTAAAGTAAATTTATTTTGTACAATCAAAAAAGAACCACTAGGCTACAGTAGCCGAATATCAACGAACGAAAAGAAAGTAAAGTAAAGTAATGACAAACAATTTATCATACGCTTAATAATTATAAAAGCAATAGTTGCCGATAAAACGATAAACAGAAAAACACAAACACTTAAAATTAACTATTTACAATAACAGATGACAAACACACGAGAAGGGAAGGGAAAATTTTACAATGAGAGGCGCGAGAGAATATTACGATAACAAAAATTATTTACATATACATTTTGTACACTATTGCATGAACACGTATAAACAGGTGATTATAGACATATTAATGTGAAAATAATCAAGTGGCATAGAAAGTGTCCAATATTTGATAATATATGTCCTGTGATAATTTATTTAGTTCTTATATCTAACGTAGTACGTAATCCATATATATTTATCTGTCTATCTCTATCGATCATGATTGGGTTAGATCAAATCGATCAACAAAGATCAATATACTAAAGTATCTATTTTCACGTATAGTATATGTATTACACATGAATCATTTAAGTATATTATACTTATGGTGTACCATAAGTATCTACGATAATGTATCCTAGTTATATGAAGTGATTAGAGTAGACTTATTAGCAATTGTCTTACTATATGTATACCTATATACATTATTGAGTATGAACAGTATAAACCTTACGACGTGTGTTAAAAAACATTATTTACTGATAATATTTAATAACTGTTCTAGTATACATCTATAATATACACCCTAGCTATTTTGTAGAGTAGAATTTAAGAAAATTTTTAGTAAAAAAATATCTTATTAATATTCAGTAGCGTTTTAAAGTTTGTGAAAATTTGAATTTTCATGTATTATTTTACGGTATTAAACATTGAAATACGTATTGAGAAAAGGACAGAAGAAAAACGCTATCTTTTCATGATTACTGTGTATACATATGATGATAATGTGTATACATTACAAACTTGGCATTAATAACATGATAAGAAATTAGATAAGGAAATTATTACTTATCACTCTCATTCAAAAGTATAAGTCATTTTCATGAAAAGATAGCGTTTTCTTGAATACATATATTTTATACATTTAAGTTTACACATTAATGTCTAATAATAAACACAAACTGATTAATAGTCAAAAGAATTTGATTAAATAATAAGGTTACTTCTAATGTACACATTTTTTTTTTTTTTTTATTTAATTACAAAATAACAGAATTCTTATGAAATAGTAAAATATTGTACATATACCTATAAACCTAGTCGAGTTTGATCTTGATTATGAAAAATTGATCACATGGCTTTTTGTTTTAACCATCTTACAATAGCATATTATATCTAGTTATATTCTATTTAAACATAGGTGTATACTATAGAATAATGTTTTAATAATAATAATAATGTATAATGTTTTGGACATATATTATAAGGTATATACTATTCATTCTCAATAATGTATATGGGCATACATATATTAAGACAATTGCTAATAAATCAACATCAATCTTCATCACTTAAGTAATTTCACTTTAATATCATAATAATTAATTTTAAACTTTCGATTTCTAAATATTTGTATACAAATATATGTAATAGATTATGTGTATACATGTTTTATACAATAACGATTACAATTAACAAAAAATGTCTATTAACAAACGCGGTAGTGTGACTGAATAATCAAAAAAGAATTTGATAAAATATTATTTCAAACGTATAAATATTTTCTCTATAATAATAAAATAACTCAATTCTTATGAAGTAGTATAATATTGTACATATTTGTTTATTTACTTTAATATCATAATAATGATCACCTTATGATGAGTTTCATCATCATCTCCCCTTCTATGTAGGGTTAAACCGCTGATTTACTGTTTTAATACATACGTTAGTCAAGTAAGGGGGCTCTCTATGACCAAAGGCCTACACATCGCATAGCTATAGTTGGGTTTTGTTGGATTAATACCCGCCGTGGCCGCTTGATTACACCTTTCACTTTTCTGCATTCAAATATTTTCACATATTTCTAAGTTTATGCAATTTTCAAAATCCCTCAAATTTTTCTATAATATATTAAAGTATACTGTATGATGTTCCTTCTACCTAGGTATACTATGCATAAACCAAGGTAACATGTACCATGGTATAACGAAATGCTATCTAGGAACGAGAAACATCGACCTTTCATCATATCCCCCCGGCCGTTTACACCGCCCGTCAACCTATGGAGAGGAAACGGCCAGGGTCGTTTTGGGGGGGGGGGGTCCCAGCTCATGCTTTATAGTTCTACTGCCGCTAATAATTAAGTACTAATTAGCCTTAGAACACACTATAATTACATTAAATGATAAATAAATATAACCTAATAATGGTCTGCTAATCAAAATTTTGAACAAAGCCGGGAATGAAGGGTAAAGGAATCTGGAATCTGTCTACACAAGTGGGTTATCAACCGGCTCAAAAAAAGGGAAAATGGGTTTTATTGGTTGTAATTGCTTAACATACAATGCGTAGAATAAAGGAAGAAAACGAGCGAAAATAATAAATGAACTCAACAAGTATGTTTAGGCGGCAGCTAAATATAATGGCATAAATAATGGGACATAACTGCCACATTAGTAAATTAAGTACCCATAAAATAACTAACAAAATTACATGATTTAACATATTGAAATCTGATTGATGCAGTTGAGTTGATTATCTGTTTGCCGCCTTAATCCACCGACTGCTACGTTGAAAACCACGTGGTCCCGATAGTAATTTACAGTTTAGATCGATATCTTGTTGATCCGGCCAATGTTATTCCATGCATGAATTGTTATTGACCTAACTTTTTTCAATAGTAATTATCGGGAATCATTCGTATTACAATTAGCCACAACATAACCGATACTACCATTTGAATGTACGTAAGACGAAAAAAAATATATAGTGTTCAGTATGTGAGTAAACTGATTTTTATTGTTCTCATGTTTTATAACAATTGGCCTGTTTCCTTACTAACTGAACAAGCTGTATAACACTTATATATAAATTCAACATAATGTTTAAAATTTAAAAGGAAAAATTACAACATATTATTTTAAGTAAAATAACTAATATTATACTATGTTTATGTATTTTTTATTTAGACAAAAATTGTATAACGATAAGAGCAAAAAAAAAAATGTATAAATTGTTTTAAAAAGCCTTATTTATTTTAATAATGCCAATGAAATATAAACTTTATTTATTGTATTTTTTAGACAATAATTTTTAACTATTAATAACATTTTTAAAATAAAATAAACTTAATGAACTTCAAATAAATACTAAATTTGTAGAATCGTAATGAATTTGAAAGTATAGACTATAAATAGTTTATGTTTAAAATAACATCACAATTGTAAAAAGGAATTGTAAAATGGGCATCTTAAAATTCAAAATAGTATTAGTAATAAAAATGTTTAATAAAATAATTTTAATAAAAAACCCCAGCAAAGTGGTGACGTGGCATAGTTGGATCAAGTATAATAATATCTGACAGTAATTAAAATCACTATCAAAAAAAAAAAAAACGCTTCGATGCAAATCATTAGATAGTGTTTAATTTTAAAAAAATGGTGTATTATTCCAAAAGCTACATGATTTGCTAGTTCCTTATTAATATCCTGATTAAGATAAAGTATGTCGAATGAAAAAGGGATTATTAAAAAATATTATTTCTCATAAAAAATCGAGAATTTTCACACAAAAATAGCATTCGGTAGCCATTTTCACCATGAAGACAAGTCCAGAGGTCAAATTTTTTTTTCCATAATAAAGTACATTACATTAGCTTTAATTTAAAATATATATAAAAGTGTCAGACCTTCCGGAACAGTTAAGTTGAAGTTAAGTTGAAAAAGTTGTCATTTTGAATCCCCTTCTGTGGGTTGGTAAAGGGTTAAATTTATAAAAAAAATATACCAAATAATAGGTAAAGACATCAAGGATCTATAAAAAAAAAATTTATATTGATATGTTTATTTTTAAAAAAAAACCCAGCACAGGGGGGTCGTGGCACAGTGGTGACGTGGCATAGTTGGATCAAGTAAATGATATCTGACAGTGATTAAGTCCAGAGGTCAAATTTTTTTTTTTTCAAACTAAAGTATATTACATTAGCTTTAATATAAGATATATATAAAAGTGTCAGACCTTCCGGAACATTTTCAAAAGTTATGTTGAAAAAGTAAATTTGTTGTGAAAAAGTTGTCATTTTAAATCCCCCCCTGTGGGCAGGTTAAGTGTCAGATTTACAAAAAAAATATACCAAATGATANTGTCAGATTTACTAAAAATATATACCAAATGATAAGTAAAGACATCAAGCATCTATATAAAAAAAATTATATTTATATGTTCATTTTTGAAAAAGTTAGAGCATTATTAAGTTAAAAATATAAAAAAAAATTATTTTACAAAAATCGTAATTTTTTATTAACTTTGATGTCAACTTTCACCACGAAGACAAGTCCAGAGGTCANCTGTCAACTTTCAACACGAAGACAAGTCCAGAGGTCAAATTTTTTTTTTCAAATTAATGTATATTACATAAGCTTCAATTTAAGATATATATAAAAGTGTCAGACCTTCCGGAACACTTTCAAAAGTTAAGTTGAAAAAGTT
>NW_026099576.1:6768934-6793546 GCF_025091365.1 Daktulosphaira vitifoliae | reverse complement strand
TATATATATATATATATATATATATTTGTGTTCTGAATTATCTTGGTTAGGCTGAATGGGAACTGCGGCGACGTTTATCAAATAAGTAATCATGATAAGGTATTGTGATTTGTTTAAGCGCGTGCGAGATAGTCAGCTGTGTACTACTTCAGACCGGTTCATGGACGGCATTTGTGTGTACATTCACCCCGCTCCTTTCCTATCTTGAACATCATTTGCACTGCTCACCGCATACATTGTCGCCTTATGATTCAAATTGTTCTTAGTAATTTCCGGCACTGAGTATTTAATTTTTTTTTGACCCCTACTCTAAAGGCTAGCCGTGTTGTCGCCAACGGACCGCCGGGTCAAACGACGGACGTTTTGTCGGAAATCAGCCATTTTCGGAACTGGTTGTCGGTTAATTTTCGTACGTAGCGGTCGTGATTTTTTGTTGTGTGCGCTGCAACTGTTTTTTTATATACCTGTTTTATGTGAGTATCCGCTATTTTTTTTTTTCAATAATTTTTTGTTTACTGGCGTTGGCTAATCCTGCCTCCATTTTCTGTAGACCTACTGGGCTGGTATTCAATTTTTTTTTACTAAAAACTGCTATAACTTTTAGCTTCGATGCGAAGCTGAGAAGGTATTGGTTTTACTATGATGTGTTTTTTTTTTTTGTGTCTGTTACCACTTTTTCTCAGCTCTCACCGAACGGATTTCTTTCAACGATACGTCAAAAGATCACAAATCGTATCTAGTCGAAGACATTACCCTTCAAAATTGAAAAAATTTCCCTCGTTCCCCGTAAATGGGGGAAACCTCCAAAAAAATTACAAATTTAAAAATCGCTAATTTTCGAAATTTTTTCAATTTTTTTTACTAAAAACTGCCGTAACTTTTTCAAAAATGAACATATCAATATAATTTTTTTTTATATAGATGCTTGATGTCTTTACCTATTATTTGGTATATTTTTTTTGTAAATTTGACCTTTTATCTGCCCACAGGGGGGGATTTAAAATGACAACTTTTTCACAAAAAATTAACTTTTTCAACTTAACTTTTGAAAATGTTCCGGAAGGTCTGACACTTTTATATATATCTTAAATTAAAGCTAATGTAATGTACTTTAATTTGAAAAAAAAAAATTTGACCTCTGGACTTGTCTTCATGGTGAAAACGGCTACCGAATGCTATTTTTGTGTGAAAATTCTCGATTTTATAATTTACATTTTTTACTTTAAAGTGCTATAACTTTTTAAAAAATGTATGGATCAATACAATTTTTTCATGAGAAGTAATATTTATATACATCTTTCATTGGATATACTTTTTTTTTAAATCAGACTATTTCCCTATATATGGGGGGGCTTCAAATATAAAAAATGCATATAGAAAGTAGAACTTTTTCAACTTAACTTTTGAAAGTGTTCCGGAAGGTCACTTGCAAATGAAAATTTTCGATTTTATTATTTATATTATATTTAACTTTATAATGTTATAACTTATTGAAAAGTTTATGGATCCACACAATTTTTTTATGAGAAATAATATTTTTTAATAAACCCTTTTTCATTCGACATACNAAAATGATATTTTTTAATAAACCTTTTTTCATTCGACATACTTTATCTTAATCGAGATATTAATAAGGAACCAGCAGATCAAGTAGCTTTTGGAATAAAACACCAATTTTTTTAAAATTAAACACTATCTAAAGATTTGCATCGAAGCGTTTATTTTTGATAGTGATTTTAATCACTGTCAGATATCATTATACTTGATCCAACTATGCCACGTCACCACTGTGCCGCGACCCCCCTGTGCTGGGTTTTTTTTTTATTTAGGTCCCTCAATATGGCAGGCGTGTTACAAGACCACCTGTCATGTTATATATATTTTTTTGTGATTTTTTTTATAGGTTTTATATGAAATTATATTGGGTGATGCATATATTTATCATTATTACAATGTGGTGACGTAGTGCATTTTATTCCAGTGTATCCCAACGTCTTTCAAGCTAAGTCTAACTGTCTAAAAACAGTCGCTTACTTGGGATGTATACCCGCCGTACTTAGCGGTAATGCCGTGATTAATAGCCGGTGGGTACCTGAAGACGTTCATCGTATTCTCTAATTGTAAAAGTGTAGGTGTAATTATTTTTTGTTATTAATATTTTTTTTTTCTCTCTGTTCCCCTTTAATTTGTAGACGAGGTTTTTTGCCTCGTATTAACTTAATTTTTTTTGTTTTTTTAATAAAGTCCCCTTAAATTAACTCAACTATCATCTTATTTTTTTTGCGTATTTCATCTTCAATGGACTCGTGAATTTTTTTTTTCTTTTCAAAAATCAAGTCCCCTTAGTTTATAAGGTACTGGCAACGATCTTGCATAATGTCATCCCTCATCATTATGGTTATGTGACCACTGTCACGAGGTTTTGGTGTACATCTACTATCAACGACTCAACGGACTTTGATATCAACCTTTAATATTTTTCTATTTATTTTAAAACTATTTTTTAATGTACAAAATTTAATTTCTTTTTAAAATCCTACTGTGGTCCGACAATGCATTGTCTCGCCCAGTAGGTTGGCGACCCTTTTATTTTTAATTTTTCAATGCGCCATGAAAGTTACAAATTTTTTGTTGCGGCCAATTAATTCGATTTTTTTTATAATATTTGTAATCTTTCAACATTTTGTATTTGTTCTTCTTAGTGTTGTGTGTGATCATTATTTTTTTTTTTTTTTATTAATAAAATCGTGTTAGTGAGGGTATGTGACTAATATCGTGTCCTTTTATTAGTCTTAATTGGTCATTATGACGTTGGAAGATAATTAAGCACAAGCCCAGTGGTTGAGGTGTCAATCTGAAATTCAACGGAAGACTTATGTTTGGATTACGCTCTAGCAGTCTCCAGCAATGCGGACGCGTTTGCTGTACCTCAATTATTAGCGATGGTCGAAATACTTGATCAATTAATGGCGACAGTTATTATTATAGCGGTATTCAGCCATCGTTAAATAATATCGGCCATTAGATGGATGATATAAAAATTTAGTGATTTTTAAATTTGTAATTTTTTTGGAGGCCCCCCATTTACGGGGAATGAGGGAAATTTTTTCAATTTTTGAGGGTAATATTGTCGACTAGGTACGATTTGATTGAAAGAAATCCGTTCGGTGAGAGCTGAGAAAAAATGGTAACAGACATAAAAAAAAAACACATAGTAAAACCAATACATTCTCAGCTTCGCATCGAAGCTAAAAGTTTATATTTAAAGTAAAGAAATGAATATAGTTCATTCTTTCAGAAGTTAGAGAAAACAAATCGCATTCCATGTATAAATTATTTTTGGAAATATTTAAAACAATAAATGATGATAGAATAACAGTATACATATAAAACATTAAAATGTTTTTACATTATATTTTTATTTTAGATCATTTGTATAGTACATTATTTTGTTTTAAGACATATTTTAATGTTTTTTAGGACATCTAAATCCGAACCCTAATTATAATATTAACATTAAGGTATAATATAGTCCAAGTGTAAAAATAATCTAAATATTATTTATAATTATAAAATTTGCATACAATTTATATAAACAATATATAATTTTTCAAATATATAGGATAATAGTGTAGATCGTAGTAATAATCATTATTGATATAATCTTCAGGATAATTTTCATTACTCATATATTTGTTTATTTTTTCATCNATCTTCAGGATAATTTTCATAACTCATATATTTGTTTATTTTTTCATCATCATCAAATGTAATGTTTTTATCGTAATCAACAATTTGAGTGACATATTCATCATTGAATTTATATAATAATGTATAAATATCTTTAGTTTGACATAACATATCTAAAAGAAATATATGATAGTACTATTATTTTTATATGATACATTTTAAAAGAGACTAAAAGACATATTTAAAATGAAAAGATATTTACAAGACAAAAATTCATTAGAAGATATAAAATAAAAATTACATTTTAATTTTAATTTTAAAATTATAATTTTAAAATTAATTACGCTAAAGATAATTTCGAAAAATAATAAGTGAAGAAAAATGTTAGTTCTAAATAATAATAATACTTCGATTATTTTTTAACTATTATATTTAATTTCCGAACATGTAAAACTCATAATAAAATTAAATTTACATTAAAACTTACTTATTATATAATTACTGAAAACATTAGTGAATGGTAAATTTAACTTGTGATTAATATTCAAAGTTTTTTTGGTTACTTCAAAATATTTTTTGTGTTCTTCTAAGTTTCTTATAAATGTTTCAGCATATTTCATGTTTACAGTCAATTCATTAAAGCAAGTATTGATAATATCCTTTGTAGAATACTCATATATATTATCAAAATTAAATTTGTTATCATAAAAAAATGATTTTAATGAATGCATCAGTTTTATGGATGATAACTTGACACTTGTGTTATTTTTATTAATGAAATATTTAAGACATTGAGAAGTTATTTCTGATAATTTTAGAAATACTTTAGATGGGCCATCACCAAAGAGATCCAAATTAACAAAATCTTGAAAAACTTCAACTATTCTATTACCAACGAAAATAATATTATGATACAATATTAAACTTTCTTTTTCGTCACTATAAAAATTGTAAACGTCTATTGAGGACCTAAGAATATTGATAAGAAGTCTAACGAGTAAAGCAATAGGACGAAATGTTGCAGTCATTAGAAGTACATGAAATACTTGTATATCTTTCGTGTAAAAACTATACTTGATATATCTAAATATATCAAAAAGGGTCAAGTGTCTTTCGTCGGGACAAGTTATAGCGAGTGGTGCAANACTTTCGTTGGGACAAGTTATAGCGAGTGGTGCAAATCGAATAAAATCTAAAACATATTGAATTCTTCCGTTTATTAACTGTGGATATTGTTTATCCTGAGAATTTCTTATAAGATCTTTTTCAGAAATTTCGCGATTATTCATCATAAAGTCATAAAATAGTAAATTTTTTGGTAAAAATTCCCAGTATTCACACCTTTCAATAGCTTTTTTAAAAAAAAAATATACTTTACTGTGTTCTAAATTTTTAATATATTCATCGTTGTCGTTTTGATGTTTATCAATTTGTAACAATCGGTTTCTAAGTTTCTTTGAAACAATTTGAAAATTTCCGAGAGTATATTCGCCTAATTCGTTGTAATCAGGAATATAAATAAATACTTCGTCAAATATGGCACATTGGCAATATTTGGATATTATAATATTAAAATGATCTGAAAATAACTTATGATGCATTTTGTAACCTTTAATAATACTTGAAGTTTTATCTGACAAATCAAATAGTCCGTCATCGTTTTTAGCATAGAATTCAACATTCTCAGAAACATTATTTAAGTATAAATTGAATGATATCAATTCTTTCGGGTAAAATTTTTTTTCAGATTTCCTTAAAACATCTAACATTATTAATACGATTTCGCCATGAGTTTTTATTGCACTGCCATATTTTCTTAAACTATCCACGTCATATTTTTCTTTGTTTTCTATCATTTCAATTAAATAGCGGTTATTATGATTAAAATAATTTAACATATATTTTAAAAAATTACACTTAAAATCATTATAGGATATCCCAAGTATTAAATGAATAGTCAATAATAATATAATTTTTTTTAGAATCATTTTTTGTATTATTAAAAATTAAACTAAGAAATAATAACTGCCTAAAGAAATTGTCTATACACTTACAAGCTAGTATATATCTTTTGTAATCGTCTTTTTTATTTTCATTATTTATCACGTTTCTGTTATGTTTTATTAATGGCATTACTTGTTTAAGTTCTTATGCATAAAAATATTATTTGAAAATTTTAAGTATTTATTAGTGCTTTGATAAATGACTATTCTTTTAAATATATTTAGAATAATTTAAGCATATGTTTTACCACTTAGTATTTTAATATTTTATATGGTTAACTAATTAAATTGAAACTCGGAATATAATCATGATATGTACTATTTATTACATACATATGAATTAAGTATTAACACAAGAATTTAGTGTTCGTGCCAAGGCGTAATATCAGAACGTTATTTAAAAAAGTATAATCAACAAATTAGTCATAATTAACAATTTCAACTTATTATTTATAATACGATTTTAATATTGGTTCATATTTTAAAATAGTTATGACAGTTTTAATAAAATAAAGTTAAAAAAAATTATCGTTGCTATACTGGTAATATTATTAATATTATTATAATAATAATCAAAAAGAAATAAACACAAGTATTTTTGTAAGTAACATATATATACAGAATGATTTTTTATCATAAACCACTAAATTTAATTACAGAATAATAATAATTTAAACATTTTTTTTTTTTTATTATCTTTAGTTACACATTATTCTTGAATTTTTAACTATGTAATACTTTTTAAGTTCATCCTTTATGCCTGATAAGGGCGTCAACTTTGTTTTTTTAAATGGGAACACATATTTTGAATTTAATAAAATGTTTGAGTTTTTTATTTAATAGCAAATGACATTTGAACTTTTAGTATAACTTTATTTGTGTATTAGATATAAACATTTACAGTTTCAAATTTTTGAATTAATATGTAGGTATAATACACAAGGGGCATAGGCGGACATTGGGGGGTGGGGGGCTTAGGGGGGCTTAGCCCCTCCTGAAATTTTAGAAGCCCCCTTAAAATTTTTTTCTAAATTATCCACAATTCTGTTTACAAAATATTAAATTTTATTGTTTTTTTTTTATAAAAATATGTCTGATGTGGAATTGTGGTTACATTTTACTATCTGTTAAATTTAATAGTAGTTTACTAGTAATATTTGTTTAATAATGATATTGTGTTTAGTACTGAATAAAATAATACCTAATTTATAATAATGTGATGGTCATAAAATATACTATAAATTATAAATGTTATTTTCGCTGTTCTGTCGTATGTGGTAACACAAAGAGCCAAAAACTACAGTCATGGGATCGGGAAACCCAGCGTTAAGCCGATACGCGTGTATAGATTAAAGTTTATATATATGTATATTTATAACACGTGACCTCTAGTATATTATGGAGTTATTAATAGTTATTATTTCACGATATCAGTGATACAGTGTTTGTATTTACACACCTAGCTATTCATTTGTAAGATTCCAGTCCTTTTCAACGCGTTTTGATATTCATTAATAATAATTACCAGTAGTTTTTTTTCATTTTTTATTTGTTTTTCGCTACAATGGCAAAAATGTTTGACATATTTAATTTAAAAAAAAATAAAAACAACGATCAAACAAATGTCGAAAGTCCAAAATCTCAAATATCTGAAACAAATCTGGAACAAAATGATCTTGGAAACTTAATAAGTGGTCCAATTCGTCCAGTTTTAAAAGTAAGTACTTATTTTAATACTTTAATGACTTGTAATAAGTAATATTTTCTATTATTTTAATATTCGGATTTTTAAAAAAAATTGTTTTGGTGCTTTAGTCGTATCCTTCGACCAAATTTGGAATGCAAAATCGTAGCTTCAATGCTTCCTATTATAACCAGTACGATTGGCTTGAATACAGTATTATTATTACAGTATTTTGTTCTCAAAATCAAAATGCTGAAACATTGACTCAATCCATATTTGAATATTTGAAAATTTGGGGACTAAATTCATTTATACCAATAGTAGCACAGTCTTACGACGGTGCAAATGTTATGTCTGGTCGATTTAATGGTGTATAAGCTAGAGTTAAAGAGAAGTATCCATATGCTATATATACCCACTGTATGGCCCATAGATTAAATTTGGTGGTGATTGATATGTGCAAACTTATTAAAGTAAGTATTTAAAATAAAAAATTGTATTTTCTTTCAACATATATTTTTATAATTTAGGAAACAAGAAGTGTTTTTAATACTCTGGAAGCGCTGTACACTCATTTTTCAAAACCTTCTATTAACAAAAAATATAATGATATACAAGTAAAATTAGGTATAAATAAATTGTCAATTACTAAAATCAGTGATACGCGATGGAATTGTCGTTACAAAAACTGTGAAGCTGTTAAAACGAATTATAAAGCAATAATCATTGCACTTGAAGAAGAAATTGAAAATGATGGTGATAAAGACGTGAATGAGGCAATAGGTAGATGTTTAAGATTTTATTAGTATTTTTTTTTTATTTTTATATTAATTAATTTTTTTCAGGAATACTTGCATGTATTGAAAACCAAAAATTTATCGTTCATTTATTTATATTGCATAAAGTGAGAGGTGACGACTTGGGCCACGCAACGGATTGTGGAGTCGCCACCCTCATGGCTCCCTTGCAAAAGGAAATCGGGTCGCCAACCACTTAGGCGAGGGTCTTGATCAGAAAAGAACAACACCCGGACCATAAGTGGATTTAATAGAAAAAAAATTGAAAAAAAATAATAAGAAAACCAATAATATGCATTTTGATGAGATAAAGTGAATAAAAAAAATTATATATATATATATAAACATATACTAAAATATAAAGAGTTGTGGTAGACTATAATACGCTGATACCTTGTAAATATATAACCAATATGTTTGTTTGATGTCACCAGTGGTGGACATACTTTAGTATGTCGAAGACCGTTACCTTAAAACTAGAGAAAAATGATTTAAAGGANCTATAGTTGAAAATTTAAAGAAAAGGTTTTCGCAAGAAAGTTTAACAATGGCTTCATCAATTGATTTTTTTCTTAATTTAAATTTCAAGGAAAGTTATCATTTTATTGATCATTATCATGTAAGTTACTCTTATTAGTTTAAATATCTAATACTTTGTCTGTTTATAGTTAATTATTACCTATTTAATACTCCCATTTAGTCTTCAATGGATGTATCTAAAGAATGTCTTAATTGTGAGATGACAGTTGCTAAAAATGTTATTTTACAATCCATTGGTCCTGATGCGGATATGAATGTCGAGAATATTATACCTATATTATTTGAAAACAAATCAGCGTTCCCGAATTTGTACAAATTATTTAATGTAGCCTTAACTTTACCTATAAGTTCAGCTACATGCGAAAGAAGCTTTTCAGCTATGAAAAAAATTAAAACTTGGCTTAGAAATTCAATGACGCAAGATAAATTTACAAATGTATCAATTTTATATATTGAAAAAGATATTTCTAAAAACATTAATAAATTTTAAATTTATTCGCGAATGAAAATAGATATTTATTATTGAAGTAGTATTTAATATATAATTTTTAATTGTATAATATGTTAATTATTTACTTTTTATTCATTATTATTATGTTATTTAATTGGGGGTGCGGGGGCGAAGCCCCTGCGGGTCACTTTGTGTAAAAAATGTTAGCCCCCCTCAAAATATAAATAAATGTCCGCCTATGACAAGGGGTTACAAATACAGGTAGCTAATTGATTTTTTATGACATTGTTGTCACGGTCTATGATTTTTTATTATAAATTATGACTATCAATAGATATCCTTTCTATATTGTCAGTTAGTGTATTTATATACTCACAACAATATGCCTTACTACCATTGATAATAACAATTGTCTGTACCTTCTAATATCGATGTCATTTTTTATGACATTTATTGATTTATTATTTTAAGTAAAATAACTAATTTTATGTCATGTGTTATTTCAAGTTAAATGGTACAGCAATTAAGATCAAATATATATATATACAGAGTGATTTTTTTATCATAACCCACTCAATTACTTACAGAATAATAATAATTTAAACATTTTTTTTTTTTATTATCTTTAGTTACACATTATTCTTGAATTTTTAACTATGTAATACTTTTTAAGTTCATCCCTTATGCCTTGGAGGGGGGTCAACTTTGTTTTTTTAAATGGTAACACATATTTTTAATTTAATAAAATGTTTGAGTTTTTAATTTAATAGTAAATGGCATTTGAATTTTTAATATAACTTAATTCGTTTATTAGATATAATCATTTAAAGTTTCAAATTTTTGAATTAATATACAGGTATAATACACAAGGGATTACAAATACAGGTAGCTAATTGATTTCTTATAACATCGATATTAGCAGGTACACAGCATTGTTATTATCAATACTAGTAAGGCACATTGTTATGAGTATATAAATACACTAACTGACAATACAGAAAGTATATCTATTGATAATCATAATTGATAATAAACAATCCGTGACTGAGACAGCAATGTCATAAAAATCCAATTAGCTACCTGTATTTACAATCCCATGTGTATTATACATGTATATTAACTCAAAATTTTGAAACTTTAAATGTTTATATCTAATAAGCTAATAAAGTTATATTAAAAATTCAAATGCCATTTACTATTAAATTAAAAACTCAAACATTTTATTAAATTAAAAATATGTGTTACCATTTAAAAAAACAAAGTTGACCCCCCTCCAAGGCATAAGGGATGAACTTAAAAAGTATTACATAGTTAAAAATTCAAGAATAATGTGTAACTAAAGATAATAAAAAAAAAAAATGTTTAAATTATTATTATTCTGCAAGTAATTGAGTGGGTTATGATAAAAAAATCACCCTGTATATATAATTTTTTATATTATAAATATATATAGATATTTATTTATTTATTTACGGATAATAAGTCCAAACTTCACAAAATAACTACAGAATATGATAATATATAGAATAAACAATAAAATATATACAATAACTGTATAAAACCAAATAATATACAATAAGTAAACAAAAATATTAATTAAATAACACTACGAAATTAGAATAGTTGTGGCGGTCGAATGTTCTAGAACGTTCGGACGCCGCCGCCTCTAGAAGATTCCTCTGACTATTTAAGAGCAAGATCGTCGCTCCAGTCAATCAATCGATCAGTCAATCACTTACGCATTTTGTCTTAAACGCGCTTCGTCTCTCGCTGTTATTTGTTAGTTCGTTGTAATATAGTATAGTTGTTATTAAATCGTAAAAGTGTTTATTACTTCTATATATTACACCTCGCTACATTGGTGACCTCGACGATAACAAGTATGAACGCCGAAGAACTATGCAATCAATTGGAGGAGTTACGCCAAGAAAACGCTCGCCTTGCAGCACTACAGGCACAGCAATATCCAACAGCTTCAGTGAATCGCGTTGCTGTCAAGTTGCCACCTTTCTGGTCCGAAAGACCGAGCTTATGGTTCTCACAGGTTGACTCGCAGTTTGCAATCTCGGGAATAACAAGTGAGGAAACAAAATTTAATTATGTTGTGGCTCAGCTTGATACGCGTTACGCCGCCGAAGTAGAGGATATTATTACTAACCTACCGCCTACTGAACGCTACAAACATCTACGTACAAAACTTGTTGAACGGTTGTCTATCTCAGAAGAACAACGTGTGCGGCAACTCATCAATGAAGAAGAACTAGGTGACCGTAAGCCATCACAGTTCTTACGACATCTCCGTTCCCTTGCCGGCACTACTACATTACAAGACAATATTTTACGTCAACTTTGGCTCCGCCGTCTACCATCACATGCACAAGCTATTTTAACCGCACAATCAGAGCTTTCTCTGGATAAGGTAGCCGAGCTGGCTGACAAAATTGTTGAAGTGCAGCCAGCCCCCTCGCAATTCGTCCATGCTGTTGCCACGACGAACAATAAAAAGGAACTCGATGTTTTAGCTGCCATTGAAGCACTCACAAAACAGGTAAGCGAATTATGTGCTAAACGCCCGCAACGTTCCCGCTCTAGGTCACGTAACCGTTCAAACGTGNTTAAGTCACGTAACCGTTCAAACGTGAAACTGACTAACGCCAAAGGATGGTGTTGGTATCATAGCACTTATGGAGAAAAGGCTGCCAAATGTAAGGCTCCCTGCAAGTATCAGGAAAAACTCCAACGACAGTCAGTAGCGGCGGCAACAGACTGTCCGAACCCGAGCAGCCGCCTGTTTGTTACAGATCAAATAACAAAACGCCAATTTTTAGTCGACTCCGGTTCCGACTTATCTTGTTACCCTCAACGGCTACTACGGGAACGACGTCATGCCACCGATTACGACCTCAGCGCGGCCAACAACAGTACCATAAAAACTTACGGGACGGTCCATTTCAATTTGAATTTAGGACTTCGACGCAGTTTCCCGTGGAGTTTTATTGTCGCCGACGTGAGTACTCCTATCATTGGTTCCGACTTCATGGCATACTACCACTTGCTGCCGGATTGCCGTACCAAACGTCTTATTGATGGTGTCACAGGCTTGGCTGTGAATGGTAAGGTTTCCTCTGTAAATCAATGCAGCATAAAATCAGTTGCCAACACTTCCCCTTGGGCTGCACTTCTCGCAGAATTTCCGGACATCACACGTCCCACCGGATTGCCCAGGACAATAAAACATCAAACAGTGCACCACATTCTTACGACACCTGGTCAGCCAATAGCCTGCCGCCCACGCCGCTTAGCTCCAGGTAGACTAAAAATCGCCAAACAGGAATTCGCGGAAATGGTCAAGGCAGGTACCGCTAGACCTTCAAGCAGTCCGTGGTCTTCACCATTACATTTAGCACCGAAAGGGGAGAACAGCTGGCGTCCTTGCGGTGATTACCGCGCGCTGAACGCCCGAACTATACCAGACTCCTATCCAGTCAGACACATACATGATTTCTCGCACAACCTGGCTAATTGCACGCTATTTTCCACAATCGATCTGGTAAAGGCTTACCATCAAATACCTGTTAATCCGGACGATATATGCAAAACAGCCATTACCACTCCATTCGGACTTTACGAATTTCCTTTTATAACATTCGGATTGCGAAATGCTGGACAAACTTTTCAACGCTTCATAGACGAAGTTACCAATGGGTTGGACTTCTGTTATGCATATATTGATGACATTTTGGTATTCTCTAAATCGGAAGAGGACCACAAACAGCATTTACGCACTCTTTTCGGGAGACTTTCTGACTACGGTGTTGTCGTTAACCCGCAAAAATGTGTATTGGGTTCGGCTGAGGTGAAATTTCTAGGTTACCTAGTATCTTCTGAAGGCACCCGCCCGCCACCGGAACGCGTCGACGCCCTACGACAGTATCCATTGCCAAAATCTATGCAAGGATTACGCCGGTTTTTGGGAATGGTAAATTTTTATCGCCGGTTTATTCCCAAAGCTGCCGACCTGCAAGCACCACTTCACGGTATTCTCAAAGGCCCGAAGACAAAAGGTTCCCAACCGATAGAATGGACTCCCGAGTTAGAAAAAGCGTTCACCACATGCAAAGAAAGTCTTGCGACCGCTACTCTTTTAGCACATCCTCATCCAGCCGCACGACTTGGACTATTCACAGACGCATCTAGCCAATCTATCGGCGCATGTCTGCAGCAGCGAGTCAATAACATCTGGCAACCCATAGCATTTTTTTCAAAGAAAATGTCGGTGAAACAAAGTGCGTGGCCTGCGTATTATCGTGAGTTGCTTGCCATCTATGAATCGGTGAAGTATTTCAGGCACATTGTCGAAGCACAACCATGTACCATTTTCACCGATCATAAGCCACTCGTATATGCTTTCACCCAACGGAGAGAAAAGATACCTCCTACGCAACTCAACCAGTTGACATTCATATCCGAATTCACCACCGACATTCAACACATTAAAGGTGATGAAAATATCGTCGCGGATACAATGTCACGCATTGAAGTTGTGTCTCTCCCGCTGGACTACCGAGCTCTTGCTGCATCTCAAGACACGGATGATGAACTCAAACATTTTACTGACAACAATTCATCTCTTCATTTGGAGAAGGTACTAGTGCCAGGATCTTCAGCCTATATTTATTGCGACACGTCAACGGGACGCCCACGACCATTTTTGCCACAACGATTCCGGCGTCACGCATTTGATCAGTTACACAACCTTAGTCACCCCGGTGCACGCGCAACAGCTCACTTAGTTTCAGAACGATTTGTGTGGCCAGCAATGAAAAAGGATTGCCGTTCCTGGGCACGTGCATGCGTTGACAGTGGCAACGATCGAAAATAAGCCGACACGTGTCAGCCCCACTGGGAAACTTTGAAACACCTTCACGCCGATTCAAACATGTTCATGTCGATATCATCGGTCCATTGACGCCATCACAGTCCTTTAGGTACTGTCTGACGGTAATCGACCGTTTCACCCGTTGGCCGGAGGTGTATCCACTCGAACGTATAACAGCAGATGATGTCACTAAGGGTTTCCTCAATTGCTGGATTTCACGCTTCGGAGTACCTCAATACGTTACGACTGACCGTGGTACTCAGTTTGTTTCAGCTACTTTAAAAACTTTAGCAAAACGTTTTGGTTTTACGCTTCGCCCCACTACCAGTTGGCATCCTGCTGCAAACGGATTCGTCGAACGAATGCACCGACAACTAAAGGCAGCCATCATGGCCCACGCAAAAGACTCGTGGACTGAGTCACTGCCTATCGTGCTTCTCGGAATACGTTCTGCGTTTAAGGAAGACTTAAAAGCCACGTCTGCGGAACTTGTTTATGGTGAGCCTCTTAATCTTCCTGGTGATTTCTTCACAGACAAGCAAGATAATAGCAGTACGAACGACCCTACTAGCTTACTAGATCGTCTTCGCAGTGTTATGAATAAAATTCGTCCAGTACCTGCATCTCGCCACTCAAATCCACGATCATTTGTTTTTGCGGACCTTAAGGACTGTTCACACGTATTTCTCAGGGAGGGAGGTGTCCGAGCAGCACTTCAACCGCCATATCAAGGTCCCTTCGAAGTAATTGCCCGAAATGACAAAACGTTCACAATAAAAGTTCGAAATCAATCAGTTACGGTGACGATTGATAGAGTAAAACCTGCCTACCTCATGGTGAACGAAAGCACAACCGTTAGCCAGGCACATGCTCCACCAGCGACTGCCCCGGATACGACCAAACAGAAACAACCGCCTAATACCGATCCATCAACACAGCCAGTACGCCGAGTCAGATTCCCGGACATTTTTGACCCTAGCTAACTCCACTCCGTAGGAGGGTGGTGTGGCGGTCGAATGTTCTAGAATGTTCGGCTGCCGCCGCCTCTAGAAGATTCGTCGCTCTACATAAGCGTGTGGCGGTCGAATGTTCTAGAATGTTGAGCCGCCGCCGCCTCTAGAAGATTCCTCTGACTATTTAAGGGCAAGATCGTCGCTCCAGTCAATCAATCGATCAGTCAATCACTTACGCATTCTGTCTTAAACGCGCTTAGTCTCTCGCTGTTATTTGTTAGTTCGTTGTAATATAGTATAGTTGTTATTAAATCGTAAAAGTGTTTATTACTTCTATATATTACACCTCGCTACATAGTTAAAAATATAATATTAACTAAAAAGATCTAAGTAAATAAACTGATTCCCAACAGTTAATAAAATGTTAATAGGTGCACAAGATAAGAATTTATTAGAACTGTGAGGAGTATAAAATAAATCTTTATTTCTTACATTAAAACAATTAATTTTAAAAGATATGCTGTTTAACAAATAAAATCATCTACTTTAATATTTAGAAGTTTAAAAAGAAATGAAAAATAAAATTGAATTCTTCTATTTTTATTGTTTATTATTATTTTAATGTACTTATATTCAACATATTTAAAATATTAGTATAACCAGAGGGGGGTCTGTATATATTTCATTTAAAACAAATTAATCCAAGAACTTTATTCTGAATTTTTTCAATATAATTATGGTGGCCTGTATTGTAAGTTTTCCAAATTATTGTTGCATACTCAAGTTGAAGACCAATAAAAAAAGTGTAAAAAACTTTTAATGCCATTGGATTATTGAAATTTGTACAACTACGCTTAATAAGACCGAACATAGAAAATGCTTTTTTATATATAAATAATACATGGAGGTTAAACAAGAGTTTAGGGTCGAAAATAATGCCCAAATATTTTACTTGAGAAAAACGAAATAAATTTTGATCATTAATAGAATAATTAAGGTGAAACAAATTATGTTTTTTAATAAAAAAAATGCAAGTGCATTTATTGATATTAAAGACATCCCATTGTATATTCACCAGCTATAAAAACTATCAATGTCTTTTTGTAAAAGAATAGAATCATTAAAATAACTAGTAGATTTAAAAATTTTAGCTTCATATGCCAATAAAAAAATATTAGAAAATTTATTTGTAAAAACAATATCATTAATAAAAGAAACCCAGCACAGTGGAGTGGCGGCACAGTGGAGTCGTGGCATAGTTGGGTCCAATATAGATGATATCTGGCAGTGATTAAAATCACTATCATAAAAAACGCTTCGATGCAAATCTATAGATAGTGTTTAATTAAAAAAAAAAAATTTGTCAAAAAAGTATGTCAAATGAGAGCTGAGAAAATAAATGATAGCTACAAAAAAAACCACATAGTAAAATAATATTAATATGAATTTCTTCTCTCGAGAGGAGGCTACAGTAATGGAATCCTTGATATTTATTGAAGTTATTAAATCTAAATGAGATAAAAAATCAAATGAGTTAAACATTTTAACCCAAAAAAAATTTAAAAAAAACCTGGCACAGGGGGATCACGGCAAAGTGGTGACGTGGCATAGATGGATCAAGTATAATGATATCTGACAGTGATTAAAATCACTATCAAAAAAAAACGCTTCGATGCAAATCTTTAGATAGTGTTTAATTTTAAAAAAATTGGTGTTTTATTCCAAAAGCTACTTGATCTACTAGTTCCTTATTAATATCTCGATTAAGATAAAGTATGTCGAATGAAAAAGGGTATATTAAAAAATATTATTTCTCATAAAAAAATTGTGTGGATCCATAAACTTTTCAATAAGTTATAGCATTATAAAGTTAAAAATGTAAAAAATAAAATCGAGAATTTTCACATAATAATAGCATTTGGTAGCCATTTTCACCGT
This sequence comes from Daktulosphaira vitifoliae, assembly GCF_025091365.1. Classification (NCBI taxonomy): domain Eukaryota; kingdom Metazoa; phylum Arthropoda; class Insecta; order Hemiptera; family Phylloxeridae; genus Daktulosphaira; species Daktulosphaira vitifoliae. The sequence goes on along the minus strand of NW_026099576.1, from coordinate 6,776,611 downwards.
GAAGATAAAATAAAGTCCGAAATTTTTTTTTCGCATAATAAAGTAGATTACATTAACTTTAATTTAAGATATAAATAAAAGTGTCAGACTTTCCGGAACAGTTTCAAAATTTAAGTTGAAAAAGTAAATTTTTTGTGAAAAAGTTGTCATTTTAAATCCCCCCCTGTGTGAAGGTAAAAGGTCAGATATAAAAAAAATATATACCAAATGATAGGTAAAGACATCATGCATCTATAAAAAAAAAAAGTTATATTGATCCATATATATTTCAAAAAGTTATAGCATTATAAAGTTAAAAATATAAAAAAGAATTTTTTTACAAAAATCGTATTTTTTTATAAACTTTGATGTCTGTTTTCACCATGAAGATAAAATAAAGTCCGAAATTTTTTTTTTCTATAACAAAGTGTATTACATTAGCTTTAATTTAAGATATATAAAAGTGTCAGACCTTCCGGAACATTTTCAAAAGTTAAGTTGAAAAAGTTAATTTTTGTTGAAAAAATTGTCATTTTAAATCCCCCCTTGTGGGCAGGTTAAGGGTTAAATATATGAAAAAAATATACCAAATGAAAAGTAATGATATTATGCATCTATTTAAAAAAGAATTATATTGATATGTTTATTTTTGAAAAAGTTATGGCAGTTTTAAGTAAAAAAAATTGAAAAAATTTCGAAAATTAACGATTTTTAAATTCGTAATTTTTTTGGAGGTTTCCCTCATTTACGGGGAACGAGGGAATTTTTTTCAATTTTTGAGGGTAATATCTTCGACTAGATACATTTTATCCAAAAAAATTACAAATTTGAAAATCAATAAATTTTGTAATTTTTTTCAACTTTTTTTACTTAAAACTGCCATCATTTTTTCAAAAATGAACAAATCAATATATATTTTTTTATAGATGATTGATGTCTTTACCTACTATTTGGTATATTTTTTTTATAAATTTAACCCTTTACCAGCCCACAGAGAGGGATTCAAAATGACAACTTTTTCACAAAAAATTAACTTTTGAAAGTGTTCCAGAAATACTGACACTTTTATGTATAACTTAAATTAAAGAAAATGTAATATACTTATATTATGAAAAAAAAAAAAATTTCAGACTTTATTTTGTCTTCATAGTGAAAATGGCTACCGTATGCTATTTTTGTGTTAAGATTATCGATTTTATATTTTACATTTTTTATTTTAAAATTTTATAACTTTTTGAAAAATGTATGGATCAATACAATTTTTTTATAAGAAATAATATTTATATACTTCTTTCATTCGACATGCTTTTTTTTTAAATCGGACCTTTTTCCTTAATACGGGGTTGGGTTGGGTTCAAATTTTAAAGTTATTTTTCTCGACTTCAAAGAAACAAAAAAATTTAAAAATGATTAATTTTTTATACTATGTCCTTTAGATTGATATAATATTTATGGAAATCAGTGTAGTCCCCTTATAATAAAATAAAATACAAAACCAAGAATTTTAACACAATAATAGCATATTTTTAAATACGGTAGCTATTTTCACCATGAAAACAAAATAAAGTCCGAATTTTTTTTTTTAATATTAAAGTATATTACATAAGTTTTAATTTAAGATATATATAAAAAATTAATCATTTTTAAATTTTTTTGTTTCTTTGATGTCGATAAAAATAACTTTAAAATTTGAACTAGCTAAATTTCCATTTTTATTAAGTGACGAATAAGACGTACGGTTTTTGAGAAGATAACACTTGGGTCTTTCACGACTGTGACACTTAATTTTTAGCTTCGATGCGAAGCTGAGAAGGTATTGGTTTTACTAAGATGTGTTTTTTTTTTTTTTGTCTGTTACCACTTTTTCTCAGCTCTCGCCGAATCGAATTCTTTCAATGATACGTCAAAAGATCACAAAATATTTCCCCTATTTGCGGGGAACGAGGAAAAATTTTTCGATTTTTAAGGGTAATGTCATCAACTAAATATAATTTTTGATCTTTTGACGTATTGTTGAAAGAAATCGGTCCAGTGAGAACTGAGAAAATGTGGTAACAGTCATAAAAAAAACACATTATGGTAAAATTAATACCTTCTCAGCTTCTCATCGAAGCTAAAATTGTATCATTAAGATTAATATGCATTCAGCAAATTTTATATTACTATTTATATTAAATGTATCAGAGGCTCAATATGTTTTTTCATAATAGATAACTTAAATAGAAATAATAGTAATCATATCCTAGTATTTTAAAATAAAATAAAAATACAAACCACAGAAATTAACATAAAAATAGTCAATTTTTTATGGTTATCACTTTTACGTTCACATCAAAGTTAATAAAAAATTACGATTTTTGTAAAATAATTTTTTTTTATATTTTTAACTTAATAAAATGCTATAACTTTTCGGAAAATGTATGGATCACTAAATTTTTTTTTTATAGATGCTTGATGTTTTTATCTATCATTTGGCTTATATTTTTTAAGCCACGTATATTTTGTTAAAAAATATTTAAATTGTTATTATGTAATTTTAGGTATCCAAAATTAACATTTACGGGTTTGTTCATTTTATTTATAAAGTTATTGAATTCTAAAAAGAACATATCAAAAGAAGACGTAGTAGCATGACAATTGCGATAGCATGAGATCAATAACTTATCAGTCGACGATTGGTTAACACAGCATCCAGGTAGTAAGATAGCATCATCAACAGATGACTGAATAATTGACGAAAGAAGAAAATAATTATAATACAAACGATGGAGACAACAATTTAGTTTTTTGGTTAGACCAGTGAGGTACTACCAACACGAGCTGACCTAGAAGCTAGTACAATAGAAGGAAAGCCATCTTTATACTTAATCATGATGTTAGTCTCACCATTATTTTTACGACTATCAAATTCATTGTATATCCGACGAATAGATTCACGTTCTCTAGATGTTCGATCACGAGTAACAGCTATTGTGTTCATTGAATTATTTGCGAGATGACTGTGCTTATTTAAGTAGAAGTCGGATATTAATTTAATTGCTAGTTCTTTAGATGATAAAAATACCTTAAGTGGACGAGCACCCTATCGTCAGGCCTGCCAAGTCTAATTGATTTTAAACTCGAGGAGTTTGCTGGAAGAAAGAGCTGAAGAATTACAGACAGACGCATAGTCACTCGATATCCTATCAGATGATGAGCTAGAGGAAGATTCAGGTATTCCTCTAACAATAACATTACGAGAACATTTTTCCCCCGAGATTTCTTGCAGTATTACTTGGACACTATCAGCATTAGAATGAGGACTACTTTTGTCCGTTTCAATGGCATTTACACGTTTTGTCAGGTCAGCAACATTATTTTTGAAAACAGTATTCTCTGATTTGAGGTCAGCAACTTGTAAAGTTACGACCTCTAAGGCAGCCTTTTTTTTTTTTTTTTCTCCGATCAGCTTGGTTGTGGACCGCCCTGGAACTACCGTTAGGTATTACTTCAGGGCGGCCCACGCCGTCTTTAAAACTCACACCACCACGTTGTGAATCAGCCCAAAATTAATCAAGAGCTGATTCACAACGTGGCACAGTGTTCCAGAAAGTTGATTTAGGGGGACAAAATTATTTAAGTATAAAATTATTTTGTATACAACTTATTTTGATACTTACTTCAATATTAGGTTCAGATTTTACATTGTACATTCATAAAATCAAATAAAATCAAAAAAAAATTTAATCAATTTAAAAAAAAAAAAATTGATTTCCGAATATATGAATTATTTAATAAATTTAATTTTAAAAATTAAAAATATTACTATTTAAATTTCGTAAATGTTTCAAACTGTAAAAATATATACATAAATATGATATAATTAACATGTGAAAAGTTCACTCTATAGATCTGTATCACTGGAACTGACACTATCCTCTTCTAATCCATCTTCTCCATCATTTTCATCATCATCGTCAGATGGTTCGTAATTTTCTTCTTCTATTTCAGTATCTGGTAAAATTAGTAATGACATTACATCGTCTGTTAGCTCACGTATTGGTTTTTTTGGTAATTTTCTTATAGAAGATAAATATGGGTCAGAGGCTACTAATAGCATATGTATTAGGTCTTCATTTGTATTATAACGTGTATTTTTGCGAGTATGGTGTTCTCTGAACTTTTTGTATTCTTTATTGTTCGCTTCTGCTGCTTCTTCAGATAACTGTCCTTTATATAAAAAATAAAATTGTTTGTATTATAATCTTTTAAAATAACTAAAGATTTTATACTTTACCTATAGGGAGGAGTGCTGCATTTATTACATCAGCTCCGTGTATAAGAATTTTATGTACACTACTAGGCATGTTGTACCAAGGATAAAGAGAAATAAATAATTTTGCTGTATCTGCAGTATACATTTTAAATTCTGGTACATTGACTTCGTGACCACTTGACATAGCAAATAAGATATTTCCGAATCGTTGAATTAGATTTTTATCAACACCCGTAATATTTGCACTTTTATCACAATTTTTAAAAAACCGACGAGCAGTGTTTCCGTCATTTGACGTTCCCTTACCTGTATTTAAAATATAAAGAGTCATTTTTTAAGATCATTATTATAAAATTATTATACAAATCTATCGGTAGGTTACCTTCCAAAACAACATCAATTAATAGCCCGGTTTCAGTTCGAAATCTGTTTTGTATCATACTTTTTCTTTCAGAAAACTTAACTTTATTTTCGACCGATCTCACCTGCAAATCATTTTATTATTATTATTATTATTATTATTATTTACATTTTATCATCAGTATTATTATTTTTTTATTTATCTCCGTACCTGCCATGTTTTAAATTCTAATCTGTATGCAATATGTAATATACATTCTAAAAATCGAATGTATGCATGTAGGGTAGATAGTCCAAAAGAAAATGTTTCTGGGTCAACGGAAAATTTATCCATGTTTTCAAGTCTATTCATATGTATGGGAGTACAGCCACATATGAAACATGTTTGGCTTGATGTTTTTGTTACAGAATTTGCTACCTAAAATTGTAATTATGATAAATATGAGCTGGTATTTTAAATAAAAGTTATTTAAAAAAATTTACTTTTCCATCAATCATTGAAAAAATCATTGTATGTTTAATTTTGATTTCTTGTGTACCATGCATGTAAATAGTGGGATGTAAATTAAGAATTTCAGATTTTACTGCTTCTACTTCTTCTTGTGTACTTATAACGGATTCTTTTTTGAATTCAAACTTAATCGGCCGACAAAACCTTGTAGAAGAATATCTTGGATTTTTCCATATAATATGTTTATCTCCACATTCATCCGTAAACCGTAATTGTAATGGCACCATTGAAAACATGAATAGATCATAATCAGTTGTAGTTGATGATTCACTAAATTTTTGTTTATATTGCGAATGGCCACTACTACCATCACAACCCCATTTACATATAAGTTCAATATTATCAAAGATATTTACGGGAATATTTATGTTAGAAATTTTTAAGATTCGAATTACTGTGTGATCTAATAAGTCCTGCAAAGGCACTTCACATGATGTTTCAGTAATGTGGATATTTTTTGGATAGCAATTTTTTTTTGCATTTAATACGTGGTCATACGGTGCAAAAATATTCGCTTTTTTTTCTTTTGCCGCTAATCGAATATTTTTATATTGTTTTACACTCATTTTGTTGTCGATTAAAATGGCCAAACTTTCTTCTGCTGTATATTTTTCGATTTTTTTTTCAGTTTTATAAGAATTTTTTACCCTGCGTATGGTGTTTGGTGATGATGCAATAGCTCCTTTAATTATATTAGCAGCTGTTCTTTTTCCGGACATATGAAGTCTTGTACAAGTTGCATATGACAATTCTGGAGTAGTGCTTCCGGTAGCCAAATTTTTAGTTTTTCTTCTCTTAGTACGTTCACAACTTTCCGAAAATAGTTTTTTTGGACGGCCCCGACCAGTACTAGTAGATGGTTGTTGTACACTTTCTCTAGTCTCAATTTCTCCAAATATATTAAAATTTAATGAAAGCCAGATTTTGTTTTTTAACTGAAAAGTTTTTAAATTTCTACCTGCACTACTCCACTTTTTAATAAGGGTGGTAATAAAACCTTTTATTCTTTGTTTTAATGCTACATTAAACGCATGCTCCATCGTGACCCATTTATCACCAATGATCTCACGGATGTATAAAAAAATTGCTTCCTGACAATCGGTTGAATTCGAAATTGTTATTTTTTTATTTCTCAACATTTCAAAAATATTTTGGTTTTTAATTAAAATATTATTATCTAAAACAAGGTAAAATGTATTATATGTTAAATGTTTTATTTAAAGTAAAATATTTTTGTGGTTTGTTTTATTTATTTTAAAATTCAATTTTTCTCCAATTTATGTACAAAAACAATGTTAATATAGGCTCTAAAATGATAAACCGCAAATTACCGCAAAAAAACTAAATAATTTCTTTAAGAGGACATATAAAGCTATAATAAAATACTAATACATAACCTCTACTATGATCTACTTATTTTTCATACCTTTTAATATAAAAAAAAAAAAAATTATCTAATATTTTCATATATAATAACTTTAATTATACAAGTAAAAACTAGCTTAAAATAAAGAATACAAAATATACATACCTTCCATGACTGTATAAATTTGTTTGAAGAAAAATATTTCATACAATTTTATTCAATGGACAGTATGAACTAAATAATACACTATACACAAGAACAATTTAGCTTGTTATTTAAAGCCTTATCATAGACCGTTAGGTTATTCTGTACACTGCATGGTGTGGGCTACGGGTTTCAAAACCCATATTATCTAATCAATAGCTTACTATCTTTCAATTAAATGCTATTTTAAGTTTAATAAGTGACACAAAAAAATTTAATTTTGTCCCCCTAAATCAACTTTCTGGAACACTGTGCGTCGTGTGGCCTCCCCCGTATGCCGCCACCTCGGCATTCCACCAGTGGACTGGCGGTCCGCGAGTCGACGGCGGTCGTTTGGTCGGAAGGGCGAAGTTGCAAGCTGCGGCCACCCTCCGGTCCAACTCTTCCGCCGCTTCATTCGCGGAGACGTGTCGGTCCGGTACCGCAGGCGCCGACCATTGAGAGAGCAGTAAGCCCGTCTCGAATGCGTCGACGTCCGTGGCCGGTCCGACCCGCCAGCCCACTCGCCAACCGCGAGACGTCTCGCGGGGGACGGCCGCCGTCGACGCACTCATACACGATGTACCATTGGTCGCTGAGGTTTTCCCTATGTGGGAGAACCGACCAACCGGACACGTGCGGGTGCAGCGTCGGGTCGCCCGACTCGATGTCCGCGACCGTTAGGCCGCGGTCCAACACGCCGATCGCCGCTCTGCCGGACCGGCCCAAGAACCTGCCGGCAGAGTCCCGGACCGATCCGGCGTACGGGTCCGAGACGATGCACACGTCGGTGCCCATCTCGTACGCCACCCGCCGGACCAGGTCCTGGGCGGCCCGACAGTGGTTGAGATTCGTTTGAAGGAATCTCATCCACTAGCGGGCTACGTTCCGGGAGACCCCTCAGCCATTCTCCCCGTTTTCTTACACGGAGGGGCCTTTTTACCAGGCCCCCCCTTTGTCTTCGGGGCCTTTAGGACCGGCCCCACACCCGGACAATACTTGGCCTTTTTTTTTTTTTTTTTT
>NW_026099576.1:6763327-6768160 GCF_025091365.1 Daktulosphaira vitifoliae | reverse complement strand
ACGCACTCCTCACGCCTGGCCGCCACCTCGCCATTCCACCAGTAGACTGGCGGTCCGCGAGTCGACGGCAGTCGTTTGACCGGAAGGGCGAAGTCGCAGGCTGCGGCCACCCTCCGGTCCAACTCTTCCGCCGCTTCATTCGCGGAGACGTGTCGGTCCGGTACCGCAGGCGCCGACCATTGAGAGAGCAGTAAGCCCGTCTCGAATGCGTCGACGTCCGTGGCCGGTCCGACCCGCCAGCCCACTCGCCAACCGCGAGACGTCTCGCGGGGGACGGCCGCCGTCGACGCACTCATACACGATGTACCATTGGTCGCTGAGGTTTTCCCTATGTGGGAGAACCGACCAACCGGACACGTGCGGGTGCAGCGTCGGGTCGCCCGACTCGATGTCCGCGACCGTTAGGCCGCGGTCCAACACGCCGATCGCCGCTCTGCCGGACCGGCCCAAGAACCTGCCGGCAGAGTCCCGGACCGATCCGGCGTACGGGTCCGAGACGATGCACACGACGGTGCCCATCTCGTACGCCACCCGCCGGACCAGGTCCTGGGCGGCCCGACAGTGGTTGAGATTCGTTTGAAGGAATCTCATCCACTAGCGGGCTACGTTCCGGGAGACCCCTCAGCCATTCTCCCCGTTTTCTTACACGGAGGGGCCTTTTTACCAGGCCCCCCCTTTGTCTTCGGGGCCTTTAGGACCGGCCCCACACCCGGACAATACTTGGCCTTTTTTTTTTTTTTTTTTTCCCGGTCGACATAATGCTGGACGCCCTGGAACTTCCGTGAGGTATTGCTTCAGGACGCCCAACGTCGCATTAAAACTCACAACACGACGTTGCCTCCCCCGTTAGCCGGATCCCAGAGTGGGATCCGTTGCCCAGGTCGCACCACGTGGAGGTGGGGGTAGGACTTAGCTAAGGGTGGGCATCTAAGAATTCACAAACACATAGAAACATACACAAACGGTGAGGAGGACGGAAGATACCCTAAGTAGGCCTCTCCTTTCCTCCCACCTTCTTGGGGCAATCCCTCGCCCTGTGGCCCGCTGCCCTGCACGTGAAACACGCGCCGGTCCGATCGACGCCGTTACAGGCCGTTTGCACGTGGCCCCTTTCGAGGCACCTGTAGCAGCGCGGTCCCTTATCCTGTGGGACCCGGATCCGGCACGTGCCCCATCCCACCCGGAGCCGTGTCAGTCCGACCAGCGGTTGCGAGGCCCTGATGGGGACCTCGCACCACGCGTAGCGGCCCTTACCACTACCTTGAAGTCGGACTGACACCGCACCGACCGACACACCAACCCCTTCTTTCGAGAGGAGAGTGGTTAACGCCCCTACGACGTCCTCTTCCACTATCCACTCTTCCACGTCTAACAGCATGAACGCCGCGGACATCACTGGGCGATGTACGCGGACGTCCATGCCGTCCAACGCCTCGCTGACCTTGGCGNCGCCTCGCTAACCTTGGCGGCCAGCAGGTCGACCTGGGCACCGGTACCCCGGACCTCCAGGAGCACCGCTCCCGTCTTGGTCCTGCAGGTACCGGAAACCACAACGCCCAGCGCCTGAAGATCGACACCTTCCATCACCCACTTGACCACGACCGAATATTTTTGGTCCTCTTTAAGAGGACCGATAACAACGGCCTCGGTCCGCGGGGCCTTCGCCTTTATGACGGGTCTCCGCGCTGAGACGGGAGGTTCGGGGTTTGGACGAGGTTTCGCCGACCGGTTAGGAGCCTTACGGTGGACCACATCCAACCACGTTCTGGGATGGCAGGCCTGGGACGCCCGCCGCAACCGCAGTCTGCGATTGTGGGGCGACACCCGCTTCACCATCGTTCCTGCCATTAGCCTTCTTACACCGGCGTTTCCGTACCCGTTTGGCCACCTTGGCGGTGGGTGGCAGGTCGCCGTCCGGTGCGCTCTCCCCAAGGGTATTCGACGCAGCGACTCCGGTGCTCAGTTCGCCGACGCTCACTGCAGCCTCGGGTTGCTCCGTTTGTGTTCCCGCTTCCTTGGTGGGTACCTTCTCAACCCGACCCAGCATGGCTCTTTCATCGGGTGGGGCCTGATGGACCCCAACTCTTGACGACGGCTTCCTTCTCCTCTCTCCCTCCAGTACCGCTTCGAGTTTCTTCGTCGCTTCCTGGACCTCTCTATGGACTCCCATACCTCTCCGTTTGTCGATGACACCACGGAGTACTCTGACTTGGTCGGCGACTTCGTTGACCATGGTCGGAGTCGCAGTCATTTCCTCCGCAGTGTCATTCCTCCTTTTCCGGCGTGGTTCAGCTGAGCTTCTTAACTCAGTCAGAGCCTGGCACGACAGGGCTATCTGCTCAAGAAGGAATGCCAATTGAGTATTTGGCACCTCCTTCATGAGGCTTCCCTCTACCTCCGCGGCTCTGGAGAGAGAGACGAGATGGTTGAGGCCAGCATCTACCACATCGCGGTTGAGATCTACACTTCTGGCAGTAACCTCGGTGTCCCTAAGGACACCGGAGGATGCCTGCTCCCCACATCCTCCAGCAGTAACTTGGGCGCGAACGCCCCCTGGACCCTGCCTCAACAGTCCAACGGTTTTTCCGCAGTCGCTGGATAACGACCGGGTCAAGCCTGCGTTAGCAATCTCCCCAGCCGGTCCTGGAGTCTCCGAAACTCCTGGTACCGTAACAGTTTTTTTATCCTGGTGTCCTTCCATATTTGGTTTTGAGGGTGTCCTTCCCTGCGTTTTACCTACCCCCAGGGGATTTGTTATCGGTGTTTCCTTCACTTAGGTGGTCGCCTTACCAGGCTANGGTGTTTCCTTCACTTAGGTGGTCGCCTTACCAGGCTACCGGACACACCTGCCCGTTTCCCTCGCACGCTACCGCTTATTCGTCCACTCTGAGGAGTGGTTTATATCACGGCTGCCCTGCATATCTGCAGGGTTAACGAGCGATCGAGGGACTCGCTGTCCGCGACCGCTTATTCGTCAGTCCAAGTTAATGGACTGCTTATTTCGCGGCTAACCTGCATATCTTCAGGCCGTTCCTCTATCCGCAACCTGATGACGCGCCCGATTCCCCGAGCTAGGGAAACTCTAAGGCAGTCTTAAGCTCAGCAAATTTATTACTGTGGGACTGACACAGTAGATTACATTAAGACAGAATCTCTTCCTGAGTTTTACGCAGCTCATTCATTGTTTTATGAAAATCTTCCAAGGACAGGAGAGTGGAAGAAGATGAAGGCGTTTTAGACGATTTGGTAGACGAATTAGAGACAGAGCTGGTTAAAATTTGTGAAGTTTTAGGTGAATTAGCGGTCATCTTTACTGGAAGTGTATTGGCGTAAGTAGCTCCTGATGTTAGTGAAACGCAGCCTAAACTACAGCGATGTGTTTTAAAGTAAAGAGTTTGTGTGTGTCAGATGGTGGACCACCGTTAAAGTCACCAAGATAAACAGCTGATTGGATGAGCCACGAGAGAGTTCTTGATAACAACAATAAGTACTTACAATTTGTGTAATAGAAATCTTGGTAATTATGAACTAATACGCACAAAATTGAACTGAATTGACTCACAATGTTAGAGCAAAAGACCGTGAACACAACAATTTTTGTTATCAATATTTTTACATTAGGTCATTTATTATAACAATTAGAAGATATGCAGCAACAACTGGTTGAAATCTTGATTTAAGTATTCATGAACAGATATTGTTATTTGACAATCATAATTCCACACATAAGAAATATTTGTCAAAAGTTAATGACTTAAATATATAATCAAACAGAACAGAAAATTTTAATAATAATTTTAACGATGAAATAAAAACACAAAATACACAATTAAGTAATAAATAATATTCTTCGTAGTAATTTAAATTGATAATTCTTAACTCAAATTCAGAAATTTAAGTTAATTCAATTTGAAATAATTATTTTACCAACTGATCTGTAAATCTGCATCAATGTGAGACTGATATTTTTATGAAAACGTATAGAACGAACTCTCCTGTCGAAGTACACAATATTACTAATTATTTGATATTATTTAATTATTATATGTCTAACAAATCATTTCTGTTGCAAATTTAGTAACTATATTTATAATTATTAAATAAATTTAATATTTTTTAGGATACAAATATTCTTTTTATTAATTTATAATCAAAAAACTAATCAAGGAAAATCCTTTGGTATTTTAAACATTTTACAATCATCATTTTTGGTAGCAATTCTTGAGTTAATGCAGTTTTTACAATGCAAACATAAACCATTCTATTAATTATTATATAAAAGATGGAAAATTAATCATATAAAATGATTAAAAGTAAAATTCTTATAATATATATTTTCACTGAACCGGTATTAGTTCTTATCATGACAACAAAATGATAATACAAATACCTACTATAAAATGGCTGCTACTTTTTGTTTACATATCGAAGTGTCCATAGCCTGCTGTTACTAGTAAATAACATAATAAAACAGTGTTTACTTCAGTTATCTTAAAAAAATTAATTTTTGAAAAATTATTTTTTGTAATTAAAAAAATAACATAAAACATAATATAAATATAGTTCTATAATATAACAATTGATAGAAAAAAAAATTATAAAATGTAATGTATATCATAAGTTGAAAGGTTACAAATATATAAAAAAATCAAACTAATAGGCCGCAACGAAACATTTGTAACTTTCATGGCGTTTTACAAAATTATAAGAAGAGGGTCGCCAACCTACTGGGCGAGACAGTGTATTGTCGGACAGTAGGGTGAAAAAGGGGATTCAGCCCGATAGGGGAAGTGAGAGGCGTGGCCTATGTGGAAAGAGTGGGAGAAATATGCG
>NW_026099576.1:6761977-6763227 GCF_025091365.1 Daktulosphaira vitifoliae | reverse complement strand
GGTGACTGCCTTCCCCTTAACAGAACACGCATATTTCTCCCACTCTTTCCACATAGGCCACGCCTCTCACTTCCCCTATCGTGCTGAATCCCCTTTTTCACCCTACTTCGGACCACAGTAGGATTTTAAAAAAATTAACTATTGTATACCAAAACAATTAGAAAGAAATATATAATTAATAAATATTAAAGTTGATGTCCGTTGAGTCGTTGATAGTAGATGTACACCAAAACCTCGTGACAGTTGTCACATAACCATATAGATCAGGGATGACCTTATACAAGGCCGTTGCCCGTACCTTATAAACTAGGGGAGTTGATTTTTGAAAGGAAAAAAAAAAACACACGAGTCCATTGAAGATGGAACACGCAAAAAAGAAGAAACAGATGATGGTTAAGTTAAATTAAGGGGACTTTATTAAAAAAAAAAAAACAAAAAAAATTAAGTTACTACGAGGCAAAAAACCGAATGGTCAAAAAACCTCGTCTACAAATTAAAGGGGAACAAAGAAAGAGAAAAAAAAAAAAAAATAGATATTAATAAAAAAAATAGTTTACACCTACACTTTTATTGTTAGAGAATACGATGAACGTCTTCGGGTACCCGCCGGCTATTAATCGCGGTATTACCGCTAAGCACGGCGGGTATACGTCCCAAGTAAGCGACTGGTTTCTGGCAGTTAGGCTTAGCTTGCAAGACGTTGGGACACCCCGGAATAAAATGCACTACGTCACCACATTGTACCAATAATATATACATATCACCCATAAAACATCATATAAAACCTATAAAAAAAATATATATAACATGACAGGTGGTATTGGAACACGCCTGCCATGTTGAGGGACCTAAATAAAAAAATATAGGGACACCTACACAAAAAAACTATATAAAAAAAATTCGCCACACGTGCTTATGGCACGGCGCACTAAAATATAACTGGCTCAAAACATTATATACAAAACTTATACATTACCGGCCCCGAAGGGCTACANTACCGCTAAGCACGGCGGGTATACGTCCCAAGTAAGCGACTGGTTTCTGACAGTTAGGCTTAGCTTGCAAGACGTTGGGACACCCCGGAATAAAATGCACTACGTCACCACATTGTACCAATAATATATACATCTCACCCATAAGATATAATATAAAACCTATATAAAAAAAAATCACAAAAAAAATATGGATATAACATGACAGGTGGTCTTGTACACGCCTGTCATGTTGCGGGACCTAAATAAAAAAAAATA
>NW_026099576.1:6750661-6761726 GCF_025091365.1 Daktulosphaira vitifoliae | reverse complement strand
CAGGAAACGGGTTTCTATTGTTCTCATTGTTACAAACAATGAGAACAATAGAAACCCGTTTCCTGACTTACTGAACACCCTGTATATAATTAAAATGTTGCAGCGCACACAACAACAAAAAAAAACTGCTGTGGACGAAAATTAGCGACGACCAGTTCCGATGATGGCTAATTTCCGACAACCCGTCCGACGTTTAACCCGGCGGTCTGTTGGCGACAACACGGCTAGCCTTTGGAGTAGGGGTCAAAAAAAAACTTAAAACCCAGTGCCGGAAATTACTAAGAACAATTTAAATAAGGCGACAATGTATGCGGTGAGCAGTGCAAATGACGTTCAAGATAGGAAAGGAGAGGGGTGAATGTACACACAAATGCCGTCCATTAACCGGTCTGAAGTAGTACACAGCTGACTATCTCGCACGCGCATAAACAAATCACAATACCTTATCATAATAATATTACTGACAAACGCCGTCGCAGTCCGCATTCGGCTCAAAACAAATATATATATATATATACAAATAGACAAAAAAAATAACAAGATACTTTTGTCACGTTACAGAAACCCCCCTGAGAAGATTTGGAGTGAAACAACAAAACTTCTCAAAAGAGAGTAAACGTGAGAAAGAAAAAAAAAAATACCCTAGATGACTAGCATCAAAAAGAAATTAGCTTATTGCATCCTCCGACTTGTATCTTCGGAGAAAAATAACATTAAACGTGCCCTTGACACGTCCTGACAAAGGACAAGTTACTACATATGAATTATTTTGTTTAATTTCAGAAACCACATAAGGACCGTCATAAAGCAAAAAGAATTTTCCAATCAGCTTGTCAACTCCAGAGCTGAGTTTATGAGTTCGCACTAAAACTTGATCACCCATATTAAAAGATACCGCTGGTCCTTTGCGATCATGTCGCCGCTTCTGCTGTTCGGCTTTTGAAATTTGAATTTCGCGAGCCATAATAATCTTTCGCTCTTGAGGCACTGTGTTACATGGAGGAAATTCAATGATACTATTGATAAGGGTCTTTTCTTCCTGATTTTCGAATAAACTCGCCGGTGTGTATCCAGTAGACTCATGGTATGATTAAGTACCCACTCAATATAAGATAAATAACGGGGCCATTCTATATGGTATTGGTAACAATAAATTCTAAATAAACGTCCCAATTCACGCATCACTCTTTCAGACGGATTAGATTGTGGATGGTATACACTTGTATGTGTAGGTGGAATGCCAAGTTCAGATAGACGGAATTGCCACAAACGGCTACTGAACTGTTTACCATGATCAGAGACTATTTGTTTGGGTTTCCGTGAGAGGGTATGTAATCCTTAATAATTCGATTAAGAGTAGATAACGCAGTGGCCTTTTTTAGAGGGTATAAACGGACAAATCTGGAGAAGTTATCTAATACTACAAAAATATACTGTACTCCATTCCAGCCAATTGGGAGAGGTCCAAACAAATCAACCAGAACCTTGTCCAACACATTATCAGACAGTACATGCTGCATATATGAGTTATATGAAAAATTGCATACTGTTACTAGTAAATAATGTAAGTGTTTACATCCGTACATAACATAATAGTGACTATCATTTGATACCATAGGAAAACTGTAAAAAAAATCAAAATTTAACAAACTTCAAAAAGCTGTATATACGAACTACTAAATTAAAACTTATCTATAAAATAATCTTCAAATCTTCAAAAAAATGTTAATAAAAAAATTAATTTTTAAAATATTTTTTGTAATTGCTAAAAGTAACATAATACATTTTTAAATATAGTTGTATATTGTACAAATTGATTAAAAAAAAAAATAAGTATAAAATGTTATGTAGATCATAAGTTATATGAGTTGTCAGTTAGATCTGTTCCACTCTGTATATATTAAAAAATTGTTAGTATTAAAATAATGTTACTCATATTT
Source organism: Daktulosphaira vitifoliae (assembly GCF_025091365.1). Taxonomy (NCBI): domain Eukaryota; kingdom Metazoa; phylum Arthropoda; class Insecta; order Hemiptera; family Phylloxeridae; genus Daktulosphaira; species Daktulosphaira vitifoliae. Next base: position 6,759,786 of record NW_026099576.1, on the reverse strand, counting down.
CATATTATTTGGAAACTAAATTAGAGACGTAATAATTTTCTCTAAAAAAAATTCCTTTAGTAAAACTATATAACATTTTAATAAATAAATATTTATTTAAGGAATTTTAAAGCCTTAGTTGACCTCAATCCGACTTCAAGCTGATTTGAAGACAAACCTATTAAAATTATTCAAGTCCAAAAAAACTTGAATTATACATTTATTTATATCCCAAGTAATAAGAAATTTCTCTGTTAAAACATCTCGTTAATTACAAATATTGAAATGCAACTTTTTATAGTATTTTATTAGGAATATGGTTAATCATTATGCAGTTTTTTTAGACATAAATTTGTAATAATATATTATTACTTATAATATTAAAATATTATATTATGTTATCTTTTGTACGTGTATTTCATTTATTATGAATTCACAAGATCACCAAAACAGAGTTCCCTTATTTAAAACTTAAAATAATCAATAAATTAGGCAATTAAATCTGATTATCGTACAGATTCAAAGTAACGCCTATGTGTGGGTTTTCAATTAAGTCCAGCCAATCACATTTAACTATTAATTAAGATCTACAGTTTCTAAGATCATACTAGGGATCGCTACACGACCCTCGTTTAAATTTGGGTTAGGTATGTAGATGATATTTTTGCAGTTATAAATAACTGATTTTAATATGGGGGTTTTCATACAACATTTAAATTCTTTTTACCCATCGATTAAATTTACATATGAACAAGAAGTAGAGGGAAAATTGCCTTTTTTGGATTTATTAGTTAAAAGAATAGAGGGGCAACTAAATTTTTAAATTTATCGGAAAAACACACACACGTACAGATACATTCCGAACACATCGAACCACACCTGGCAACACAAATTGTCAGCTTTTAATAGTATGGTTTACAGATTAATTAATATTCCGATGAATAAAATAGATTATGATAAAGAATTGGTGGTTATAAAAGAAATAGCTAAATTTAATGGGTATAACGAAAACATAATTTTGAAATTAGTCCGAAAACAAAAGTGGAAAAAAGAAAGGAGGGCAGCTAGTACACTCTCCAGCGAGGGGGAACAAAAAGTAATTAGNGTAATTAAAAAGAATTAGTACACTCACCAGCGAGGGGGAACAAAAAGTAATTATATCACCAATTTTATATTATCCGGGCATCTCAAATGGATTAACTAAAATATTGAAGAATTTTGGTATTATGTCATAAAAAAAAGTTAGGATTAATACGGTTGTTTTTGTCATAAAAAAAGAGAGTTATTATAGATATATATATTTATATTGATTATGTATGTATGTGATATTTATCTTTTGTCGCAAAAAGGGAATTATATAAGTAGGTTAATGATTTGAATATTGGGATGGTGAAATCCAATAAATAGTTTTTTTTATATGAGAAGATATTAGGTATTAAGATACAGGTGTTAAATATAAGCTAAATATTTATGTTTAACGCAAGCTGTTGCGTCCTGAGTGGTGACTAAATAACTATTAATAATATTTTCCCTTTCTATCTGTTATTTGCTTGACAAAAGTTATTCTTGATTTATCTTAAGTCTATCCTTAATTTTATGACATGCTTAGAAATATAATTTCTTACCTTGTGTCCAGCTAGCTTGATCGTTTGTTGTAAAAATGATATAAATAAAAAGAGCACTGACTTTTATCTATTTATTTATTTTGTAAAATTATGTAAATTACTAAACTTGAAATATTACTTCACTGTGGTTCCTTTCTATGCTTGGTGTCTGAGTATATGTGTTACTTTATATTTTAAAATGAATATTTAAATAACCAGATAGGTTATGAGAGCCAATCCCTAGTGACACGTTATAAACTATTTTTTTACGAATAGTTTTAACCGCTAGATGTGCTAGGGTAATGACTTCAACAAACTATCAATATTTTATGAAATTGTGTGTTTGATATGAGAGTCGACAGAGTTAGAGACAGGCTGGCTACACCATCGGAGATTACTCTCGTCGATGCACGGACCTTACAGAGTCAAAAACTGCTTGCCGAAAAGAACGTAATGGAATATGAGAATCAATCCCTNATACGGGTCAGATTTAAAGAGCACTTAAGAAATATTAAAAATCAAGAAGTTGAAAAATCTCCAGTGGCTGAACATTTATTGACACATAATCACTCCATTAAAACCATAAAACTAATTAATAACGTAAATAATTACAAAGAACTTAATATCAGAGAAGCAATAGAAATGTTTAAAAATAAAAACAATTTAATTAATTGGGATCTTGGCCCACTGAAAAATTCATTATTAAACTTGTGTAAACTGNCCAGAAAAATTCATTATTAAACTTGTATAAACTGGCAAATGTGATAATATTACTTAGTGATGACGTCACTAGGGGTATATAAGGGAGTTTTTTCTAGTCGGGGTGTCAGTATGTGTTAAGCGTTGATAATGGTAACATTGTTTCCGAAATACGTATCCGCGACTTTTCATTAATTTTTTGTGGCTTTGAGTTTAATATTTTTTAGTTTTTTAAATTAATAATATTTTTAATATAGTTTTAATTTTNTTTTTAGTTTTTTAAATTAATAATATATTTAATATAGTTTTAATTTTACTTAGAATATTTTTTCTTCAAAATTAAATGACACTTAGAGATTTTAAAGTGAATTTTGTTTTGGTGAATCCTTTAATTTGATTTAATTTGTTCATTAAATAATAATGTTTTATTTTATCGTGGAAATAAATGTCAATTAATATGTTAAACCTCAAACATTTTTTTTGAATTATTTTTTTTATATATTATAAACCCGAATCAACTCTAATTTTCTCAGTTAATGGTAAATATTTATTATATGACTAAGTGTATTGCAACTCTATACTTTTTGGGTAGTTAATCATTTTTGGTTTAATGCCTTTGTTCTCACGAACATCGCGCCGGCAGACAGAGTAAACGTTACAATTAAAGATTTTTAAAGTTAGGTGTATTAGGTTAGAATATATTTGTAAGCCTATGTGTATTGGGTAGCTAATCATTGTTGGTTTAATGTCTTTGTTCTAATGAACATCGCGCCGGCAGACAACACAGAGAAACTTACGAATATATGTTTTAGTGTTTAATTTTTGTCTTGGTGATTATTGTGCCGCATCCTTTCAAGGCGATACCGCCGGGACACATTGGGCCACCACAATTCCGCCTTGACAAATCTTTTACATAGATATAAATATTTCTGAATCTTGTTTTGGCCAGGCCAGAGGAAAATTTAAGAAATATTGGTGTCGATCTCTCAATAAAATATAATCTCATAAATAATATACTCATTCTACAAAGTCAACTAAAAATTCATTATTTGATTATAATTATAAAAAAATATAGAGTGTATAGAATCTCCTGCATATAATAATAAAGTCATAGATTTTGTGTAACGGTTTCGCATTATTCATAATTAAACGCTTTATTCTCAAACGGTCATATTTACTGTCGAACTCGTAGTGTACAACGTGTGAAATACAGAGTGAACTCATAATCAACATTGGATTGTCTAAAATAAGCATTGCATTACGTGGGATACAAGGTAAGTACAAACTTAAATTTCCGCTTTCAAATTATAAATACTCTATTGCGTAATAAACCATTAAGATAGGTAATAAAGTTTTGTAGGATAATTGACTTCATTTATTCAATATTGTTCAACCCTGAGATCAGTTCATTATTTTTGTCACAACGTTTGTGTACATTTTTATTTATTTGATCATTACCCTCATGTATTTAAACTGTTTATTCACCCCTCTGAATTCTTCTTTATTCATATCATTACATTCTTTGCACCCCTTACATATCTTGCCACATTTAAACATGTGTTACTGTGCCATTTATTATCTTATTTAATAATTTTTATTATTATTCGGCCATACATACGCTATATGATATCTTTACTCTGACTAAGAATCAACCCTCAGTTTTCTTTTGGTACAATATAAGCATTTACACCTTCAATAGTAAAATCCACATCACCACCATTTTTGTCCTCCATTATTCATTTCCCTTAAACCTACATATTATTATTGGTTATATCATAATATTTACTCACCATAACAAACACCCTTTTCTTTACCTTCTTGCCCCTTCACCATCATCTTATATTTTGATGCCCCTTTTTAATATTATATAATTTTTCTTTTCTTTTTGGTTTATTACAAATTATCTTATATTTGCCCTTTGGAAAAAAATTATAAATGAAGAATAGGCAAGTTGACGCGACGACAAAATGATCTTCTTAAATTTAAAAAATACAGTAATGTTTGTAAGTTATCTTAGGAAGTATATATTAATTAAACAATGACAAATTTTCTGAAATTAAATAAATGAACAAATATATATTTTTTTTAAATCGCACTTACAGTATGTTTGTAAGAATGATGCAATGTTGTTTTATGGCGTAAGGTTTTAAGTTGACGGTAACTAAATAAATATACTTATATTTATTAAATAGCTAAAGAAATACATCACGAATATAAAGTATTTCAATTTTAGTCTTATTCAAATTAAGGGATTACTATTGAGGATTTTATAATAAAATTGAAATGGGAAAAGTTTTTTTTCTTTAATGAAAAATATAAACCTAATAATTAATCAGGAGCACACCATTAGGAGTTATATGGTTGATTTCCCATTTTAAATATTTTAATACTTCAATTTTTATGAGGCAGTATGTGACTTCTTAATTAAAGAACTGTAGCACAGCTAAACGGGTGATTTTAACCTTAATATTAATAAAACCCAAGCAACTAAAAAATAGTAACATTTTAGATTTTTAATAAATATTTCATATGAACAATTTCAGACCTAATCTTAAACCTTAAATTACTACATAAAATTTAATGCATGTCTCTCGAAAAGGTAACAAAGTATAGTATATTTCGTTGCTTTAAAAAATTTTATAATTTGTTCGTAAAAATTATAATACAAAATATTAAATATCAATTTCATACCAAATTTCACATGGAATATTTCAGACTTAATTCACTAGGAATGGGTTAAACCATATCAAATCATTCTGTATCATGTAATTGTTTAAATTTATTTGAAACTTCACATATGATTTTCCTAGTATAATTCCTGGAGTAGTAATTCTACATGGGCTGAACACGGATGGTTTAGGATTCGAACGGTTCTCAATCACGCAGTTGGGTGTATATCGCCATGACAGAGTAGATCCTCCGCTCTATCTAGAAACTTCTGTGAGTCCTCCTCGTTTCTCCCGTAATATTCAGGTAAGCAGGCGTGTATGGCGCGCAGGTCATGATAAGGTACCAATACAGACCGCGAGTTGCGGGAGGCGACAAGTCATTAAATGACCGTCGGTCTTGTAGAATTGCCCATCCTTTGATTGACGCGTAAATGAACAACCGGTCGGCTCGTTGTCATATATATATGAGTGCGCGGATACCGTTCGTCTTGTCAACCCGTACTACACATCCGTGGTACCGACGAGCGTGACCCTTTTACGTACGGTCGTCTCAGGTTGCGGGCTTCTTGAGCTTGCACGTCCACGAATCGTTCATGAAGTGTCACGTCGGACCCGTCGCTGACGATAGACCGAATGAAACGCGATGCGCGTCCGATCGTCGACTATCATGTCGCTCAACGTTAATTTACCAAATAATCAGTTGTGCAGTAACGTGTGGGGACGGCGGCATATTTTGACTGATACGTTTGAGCAAGTTGGAAATCTGTCGCTGTTCCATTGACACACGCAACAACGACTTTTCTAATTCTAATAATTATGTATGTTGTCGACACATTATCTACACAAATCTTTGGGTCATTTAACATTTAAAAGATATAACAAAGGAATTAAAAAAGGGATTAATAACTGACAAATCCAGAAATAAATGAAACTAAAAAAATTAAAAATTATTTTTTTTACAGAATTATTATTATGTGAAATATTAAGTGGTTAGGACTAATATAATCATCGTGTAGAATAAAGAAATCATATTCTTTGAAAAAAAATATAAATATTTTGCAAATACGGTCTAATATATTTGTTAGTGATTTTAATAAAATTAAAACGCAAATATACTTTTGTTAAGTATTTAAAAATATAAAAATGATTTTATTAAACAACGTTAAAGTTATATTTTTAATAAATTTTTTTTTAATTCAAAATCTTTTAGTCTATAAAAATGCTTGAATTCATTTTTACTTTTATTTTTATTTATTATACCTTGATCATAAATTAAGATAAATTGATTATAATGTTTTCTGAATTATTATTAGAACTTCTATTAAAAACTCTATAAATGTTTTTATATTTTGTAAAATATAAAAAAACTTCAAAACAATTTTCAAGGAAGAAGAGGTAGAGTAAGACCGAAAAAAAGATAGAGGGATGTAGTAGAATGCGAATGAGAACAGCTGATGTGAGCGTAAATGATGTGGATAATCGTGTCAAGTGTAAGTTTAGGGTAATGGTGGCCGACTCAAAGTAGTTGGGATTAAGATGAGGAAAAAAAAAGATTAGAGCGTTAAAACATAATACCAAACTAATGTTTTTAAATTTAACAAAAAAAAAAAAAATTATTTTCAAATTACATTTGTAATTTTAGAGTCTTACACGTATTAAATAATAAGTAATTGTATATTGACGCTTAATAAATTAGAATTTTGTTAACATACATCTAAATATAAACATGGTATTTTTAGGTACGAATATTGCAATAAATAATGAAAACAAATTAGTGTTTTAATTAATTTTATAGCATAGTGGCTATTATTTTATACATTTATTGACATGCATCTTAAACTATTTATTTTAACATTGACTTTAATTTATTACAAAATCGCCTATGTAGAATGTAAAATTCAAGAATTTTCATACTTAAATTATTTAATTGAAATAGAAGATCATCTGTGTATTCAAAATGGATGGAAATCTGCGGGAAACCTATACGTGAAACTTGATTCCATTGGATTTTTAAGTGTCCAAGATTTAGTAGCGCAAAAACTCAACAAAAAAAATGTGCTAAGTGTTTTCAATAATATTGTTGATATTTTAAACTACAGGTATAGCGAAGTACTTTTAACATTCGTAGAATTATTAAATATTGTTAATGGTATATGTGTACACCTTTTAGACGCTAAAATATTAGAAAACTTTATAAATTGTACAATATTACTAGTAAAAGTAATAAACAATTCAATGACAATGTTTGATAATTTATACAATGTTATGACATTTATAAGTTATATGGACTTTAAACTTGTGTTTCCCGAGTTAAAAACTAACCCAATTACAATAGTTCATGACATGTATGAGATAAAAAATCATATATATTTAAAAAAAATCCAATATGAGTATCATTATGTTGATCTTCAAGTATTTATCGAAACTAAAGAATTCATTGGTAATGTATCTAAAAGTGCAAATAACTGTTTCGAGAAAAATAAATCTATTATAAATACTAGTGAGAAAATTGATCTCAAAACTAAATGTAAAACAGAATATTTGGCACACAACAGAGATTTCATGGATTTTATACAATTCATGTGTCATAAGATCAATTCAATTTACACTGAAACAATTAAAATTAATTACGATGATCTTGGATTCATTCAGTTGATAAATCCAACAAATCATAAGTAAGTATAAAATATCAGAACAAAGCATTGTATTTGAAAATGCATAACATTAATTAACATTTTATTAAGGGTGTAAAAAAATCAGTTTTATTTCTGACCATTTTTACTAAATAAATTTCCATAATATAAATGGAGATCCAAAGCAATTAATACCATTTTTTAAAATAAAATAATTTACTTAAGTATGTAAAAAATATTTAAACAGTTCAAGTTAATTCAAGTGTATCTCAACAAAAAATAATATATGCATTGAATTATACAGGGTGTTCAGTAAGTCAGGAAACGGGTATCTATAGTTCTCATTGTTACAAACAATGAGAACAATAGAAACCCGTTTCCTGACTTACTGAACACCCTGTATAGTATTTTTATTATTAAAAATATGAAAATGATGTTTTATCATATGATGCCGACTAATCTAATGATTTTTTAAGTTTGAAAAACAATTGTTAAAAAAATATACATAAGTTATTTAGTGTAATAAGAAAATAACAAGTTAAATCTATTTTTATTCAATAAACGAATGGGATGTTGTAAATAGGGTAGAGTACATATATAAGTTAAAAGTAAATTTGAAATAATAAATAGTACATATATTTAAGAAATAAGGAACAAATACATTTCCATAAAATTATGAAACAACTAATTAATACATATTAAAAAAAAACCCAGCACAGGGAGTCGCGTCACAGTGGTAACGTGGCATAGTTGGATCAAGTATAATGATATTTGACAGTGATTAAAATCACTATCAAAATAAAACGCTTCGATGCAAATCTTTAGATAGTGTTTAATTTTAAAAAATTGGTGGATTATTCCAAATGCTACATGATCTGCTAGTTCCTTATTAATATCCTGCTTAAGATAAAGTATGTCGAATGAAAAAGGGATTATTAAAAAATAGTATTTCCCATAAAAAAATTATATTGATCAATACACTTTTCAATAAGTTATAGCATTATAAAGTTGAAAAAATAAAATCGAGAATTTTCACACAAAAATAGCATTCGGTAGCCATTTTCACCACGAAGACAAGTCTAGAGGTCAAATTTTGTTTTTCTTAATAAATTACATTACATTAGCTTTAATTTAAGATATATATAAAAGTGTCAGACTTTCCTGAATACTTTCAAAAGTTAAGTTGAAAAAATTGTCATTTTGAAACCCTTGGTGAAGGCTGGTAAAGAGTCAAATGTTCACTAAAATAAGTAAAATGATAGGTAAATACTTAAGAAATCTATAAAAAAAAAATTATATTAATTTGGTCATTTTTGAAAAAGTTATGCCAAATTTTATTTAAAAAAAACTTCGAAAATTAGCGATTTTTAAATTTGTAATTTTTTTGGAGGTTTCCCCCATTTACGGGGAACGAGGTAATTTTTTTCAATTTTTGAGGGTAATGTCTTCGACTAGATACGATTTGTGATCTTTTGACATATTGTTCATCAAAATCGGTCCAGCGAGAGCTGAGATTGAGCGTTCACAGACACAAAAAAAAA
>NW_026099576.1:6744885-6750614 GCF_025091365.1 Daktulosphaira vitifoliae | reverse complement strand
AAAAAAAAAAAAAAACACATCACAGTAAAACTAATAATACCTTCTCAGCTTCGCATCGAAGCTAAAATAGTGACAGTTACAAAATAAATACGGGTTACAATTTTTAGAATTATAATGACAAGAAACTTTTGTATGAAATATTTTTTCCTAAAATAAACTGTATGTTAAATAAAACATAAATAAAAAAAAATGAAAATGTTCATTAATAATTGAAATAGTTACCTTTTGTTTTTTTACTTTAAAATAAGTTATTTTTGGTAAACCTTGTAATACCAATATTATATTAAATTATTTAATAAACAAATCTTATATTGATAACATTTAAAATAAGATTCATATTTTCAAAGAAAATTACAAAAACCTAGAAATATAATCCATTTTGAACTACCTTAAGACTGATTAATTTTATCCAAAGTTTAGAGAATGAATTTTTCTCATTTTAGACTAATATTGCGGAATAAGATTGTCACTTTTTTAAAAGTTTTGATATCATTACTACTATGGAGAGTAATATACTAAATTAAACAATGTACATAATCATAACATCTGTTATTATAAAATAATTCAACTAATTCATTTGAATCATTATATAGGTTTAAACCTCTGATTGACGAATCTATTAATCAAGAACTTGGAATCAAGACACTTAATACTTTATTTAGCGAGGGTAGTTGGAATTTATTTAGTCACATAGAAATAAAACATGATAATTTAATAATAAATGCCACAACTGTAATGAGAGACCTGGTGACAGATCACAATTTTCATCTTAAAAAATTTTACTTCACACAAATAGTGCGATGTAGATTTTTTGAAGTGCTTTACAATAAATTACAAACTATTTTATGTAGGATTTGTAGAATTGAAAAAAAAAGTAATAATTATGTGAAATGTGTCACAAATCTTTTTGACACAATTAATTATACAGTAAAATGTTTTATTTTATGCTGACAATTATGGAAAAACTAAAACTATCAAAAATAAGGTTGCCTGAAAGATTATATTCTAACTTACTTTCAACTTATAAATTAATACACAATTATATAATTGATCTTAAAACTTATAACGTAACACGAAATGTGTTTATAAATACACCTGAAGTAAATATTGAATATTTAGCTAGTGATTACATGGTGAGTTTTCAAAAAGCAAGACTACATTTTTCCAATATGCTACGTAAATTAAAAACAAAAAGATTAAATAACTGTTGTTCAGAAGGTTTATTGGTGACTACAGAAAATATGGAAACTAAATTTTCTAATATTGCGCTTGTTATTAAATCATCAACGGCAAATGATACATCTGTCACACAATATGAATTATTTTCAAAATATTTATATGAATTTTGTGAAAACTTTATTAAAACTGATTATAAAGATACAGGTTTTTATAAAATACATCAAAATTATTTTTGGAAATTGCCATAATCCATTTTTGTTATTAAAACTAAATATAACTGTTAAGTAATCGAAATACGTATTTTATGTTTAATTTGAGTTATTCCTACGTATAAGTAAGATCTCTTTTATCAAAATAGGCTTAATATAATAATAAGGAAACATTGCAGGCAGCACAAAAACAATAATTCAAATTACTTTTCAACCATCGAATTGCTATACTATATTTCATCTATTCATATTATACAGAGAGTTCAATAAGTAAGGAAATAGGTCAATTGTTACAATCAATAAGAACGATAGAAACCCTTTCCTTTACTTACTGAACACTCTATATACGTTCGATGAATAAATACATCATTTCTTATAATTGCTCTAAAAAATTTTTATAATAAAATAACTTTTGTTTATTTATGTATTTAGCTGATTTTGGAATACAATGAGTTATTTCGATACTATTCCAAAATGTCTTGACGCAATTTTATTACTTTCAATTTATACACAAAAATAAAAATGTTAGGTAAAATCAGAAATATAACTTTATTAGTTCTTAACAAAATTTGATTGATTGATTTAGCAAAAGTTGATTGCTTCGATAATAACTTTATCATAATTAAAGAATATTTCTAATGCAATAATATTATTTAATATTATAGGTAAAATATACAAATTCGCTTAATCAATATTTACTCATAGTTTATGAACTCAATGAAAAATCGTTTTATTGACTTGATTTCACCCAACTGAAGTTCTGGCTCATACCTGACGCGTCTATTGGAATTAGGCCTTTTGTCCATCTTTATTATGGGTAGATAAACTACACTGAGCAATATTGATTAATTAGAATAGAATACATCAATACAAAATTTTATTAGCATTTAATAGTTATTCGATGCTAATGATAATGAAACTTATAATTAGATCTTAATGAAAGATAAAATTATAAAATGCTCTTATTTAAAAGTCATTTCCGATAATAGATGTTGGATATATAATTTCATTTTGATGTTCAACTAATTATACTCAAAAATTGAGGCCAAAAAAACTATAATTTTAATTCACTAAATAAAACAGATAATAATAAATCGAAACACGGCAAAAATGCAGTAACGGCCCCTCTCCCAGAGGTGACCAATGAGGATGCGTCAGGTTGTCAGGCTGCAAAATTTTGTAAAAAAGTATGAAGAATAAAACTTTTATACCACCTAGACAAATTGCGAAGTAATTGTTTCACTATACATAAGTACAGGTCTACCCAACGCTTGTTCTGTTAACAGTGTAGGGACATCATCACTGAAATCTAGGATGGAGTCATGTATATTGAAGATAGATAGATACAGTAATAAATACATAAAATAATTGTCAAATGATATTTAATGCATAGATTAAAAACTAAAACAAATAATGCCATAAATATAATACTATTTTCTACATGGTAAATAATGAAAATAAAATAGTTGATTGAAAAAATATATTATAGCATGTAAAGTAAAGGAAAATTATTATAGTAATTTTTTTTTATTAGTATTTTTTCTTAATAATACGAAAAATGATTCTAAAAAATATTATATTATTATTGACCATTCATTTAATATTTGGGATATCCTTTCGTGATTTACAGTGTAATTTTATGAAATATATGTTAAATTATTTTAATCATAATTACCGCTATTTAATTGAAATGATAGAAAACAAAGAAAAATATGACGTGGATAGTTTAAGCAAATATGGCAATGCAATAAAAACTCATGGCGAAATTGTATTAATAATGTTAGATATTTTAAGGGAAGCTGATAAAAATTTTTACTCGACAGATTTGATATCAGTCAATTTATACATAAATAATGTTTCTGAGAATATAGATTTCTATGCTAAAAATGGTAACGGAATATTTGATTTGTCAGATAAAATTTCCAGTATTATTAAAGGTTACAAAATGCATCATGAGTTCTTTTCAGATCATTTAGAGCTTAAAATATTTAAACATTGCAGTTGTACCACATTTGACGAAGTATTTATTTATTTTCCTGATTACAACGAATCAGGTGAATATACTCTTGGAAATTTTCAAATTGTTTCAAATAAACTTAGAAACCGATTGTTACAAAGTGATAAACACCAAAACGACACCGATGAATATATTAAAAATTTAACATTTAGTAGAGTATATTTTTATTTTAAAAAAGCTATTAAAAGGTGTGAATACTGGGAATTTTTACCAAAAAATTTACTATTTTATAACTTTATGATGAATAATCGCGAAATTTCTGAAAAAGATCTTATAAGAAATTCTCAGGATAAACAATATCCACAGTTAATAAACGGAAGAATTAAAAATGTTTTAGATTTTATTCGATTTGCACCACTCGCTATAACTTGTCCCGACGAAAGACACTTGACCCTTTTTGATATATTTAGATATATCAAGTATAGTTTTTACACGAAAGATATACAAGTATTTCATGTACTTATAATGACTGCAACATTTCGTCCAATTGCTTTACTCGTTAGACTCTTTATCAGTATTCTTAGATCCTCAACTTATATTTACAATTATTTTAGTGACGAAGAAGAAACTTTAATATTCTACAATAAAATTATTTTAGCTGGTAATAAAATAATTGAAATTTTTCAAGATTTAGTTAATTTGAATCTCTTTGGTGACGGACCGGCTGATGTCTTTTTTACATTTTCAAAAAAAACTTCTAAATGTCTTAAATATTTCATTAATAAAAATAAAACAAGTATCAATTTTTCATCCATAAAACTGATGCATTCATTAAAATCATTTTTTTATAATAACAAATTTAATTTTGATAATATATATTTGTTTACTACAAAGGAAATTATCAATAATTGCTTTAATGTATTGATTATAAACATGAAGCATGCTGAAACATTTATAAGAAACTTAGAAGAACATAAGAAATTCTTTGAAGTAACCAAAAATACTTTGAATATTAATTATAGGTTAAATTTACAATTTACAAAATTTTTCGATAAATATACAATGAGTAAGTTTAATATCAATTTATTTTAATTCATAATTTTATATATTCTGAACTTAATAATTTAATTATTATTAATTTATACATACAAATTTTTTTCTCCAATTATTAATCATATATCTTGTAAATATCATTATCTCATTAAATATTACTTTTATTCTCTTTTAAAATGTATCATATAAAAATAATAGTACCATCATATTTTTCTTTTAGATGTGTTATGTCAAACTAAAGATATTTATACATTATTATATAAATTCAATGATGACTATGTTACTCAAATTGTTGATTACAATAAAAAAGTTACATCTGATGAAAATAGAAACATATATATGAGTAAAGAAAATTATCCTGAAGATTATTTAAATAATAATGATAACTGCGATTACTATTGTTCTTATCCTAAATACTTAAAAGATTATATATTGTTTATATAAATTTTACACAATTTTTATTTTTATAAATAATTTTTAGATTATTCTTACATAGACTATACTATACATTAAAATACCTTAAATATAATATTATAATTAGGGTTCGGATTAAAATATCCAAAAAAATCTATTATACAAATATTTTATAACAAAAATTCAATGTAAAAACTTTTAATTTTAGCTTCGATGCGAAGCTGAGAAGGTATTGGTTTTACTAAGATGTGTTTATTTATTTATTTATTTTTTTTTTGTGTCTGTTACCACTTTTTCTCAGCTCTCACCGAACCGATTTCTTTCAATGATACGTCAAAAGATCACAAATCGTATCTAGTCGAAGACATTACTCTCAAAAACTGAAAAAAAATTATTCGTTCCCCGTAAATGGGGGAAACCTCCAAAAAAATTACAAATTTAAAAATCGCCAATTTTCGAAATTTTTTCAATGTTTTTTACTTAAAATTGCCGAAAGTTTTTTAAAAATAAACATATCAATATAATTCTTTTTTTTGTAGATGCATGATGTCTTTACCTATCATTTGGTATTTTTTTTTTATAAATCTGACTTTTTACCAGCCTACAGGGGGGATTCAAAATGACAACTTTTTCACAAAAAATTGACTTTTTCAACTTAACTTTTGAAAGTGTTCCGGAAAGTCTGACACTTTTATATATATATCTTAAATTAAAGATAATGTAATATACTTTATCATGGAAAAAAAAAATTTCGGACTTTATTTTATCTTCACGGTGAAAATGGCTACCAAATGCTATTATTGTGTGAAAATTCTCAATTTTATTTTTTACATTTTTAACATTATAATGCTATAACTTATTGAAAAGTGTATTGATCAATATAATTTTTTTATGGGAAATACTATTTTTTAATAATC
>NW_026099576.1:6632255-6744728 GCF_025091365.1 Daktulosphaira vitifoliae | reverse complement strand
ATACAATTTTTTTAATTGTCATAAAATTTTCTATTTAATTATGTCAATGTCAAACTTACCAATTGAGCTAAAAGTTATGGTAAAATAAATTTTTTTTTTTTATTATAAACATTTACAACAATCTACTTTAAATGATTAAAAAAATAGGTTAAATATGTCATTTTCCTTATTTTTAACATGTTAATAATCAAAATCAGTATTAATTTAAAACAATTTTTTTTGTTCTTAATTATTTTTTTTTATATGTAAATACTATTTTTTAATAATATTAAAACTTAAAAGTGATAGAAATAGTCTAATTGCACATTTGAAAACATCGCGAAATGTTGATTTAGAATATTATATTTTTGTTTCTGATGAAAGTTCCTTGTAGTACAGTGTATAAAACTTATAACTTTGTTAACTGTTAAACTTTATCAAAAATGACCAAATCAGTATATTTTTTTTATATATATAGATGCACGTCTTTATCTATCATTTGGTTTTTTTTTATAAATCTAACCCTTTACCTGCCCACAAGAGGGATTCAAAATAATAACTTTTTTTTTTTTAGTTAAAGTAAATCATTAAAATTAATTCAGTTCTGGATATTTCAATTGTAGAATCTTTTTAATTATCAAAAATTACTTAGAAATTATTACTATGATTTCTATTTAAGTGTTCTATTACGATAAAAATGCAAAAAATAATGAGTTTTTCTGATAAATTTACAATAAATAGTAATTATAAAACTTTCTGACTGCATATTAATCTTAAAAATAACATTGTTTTAATTCTCATNTCTGACTGAGTACCTTAGTTACAAGGGATAGATTATTAAATAAAATTAGACCAATGTTTTATGTCAGTAAATAAAATATATTTTATATGTTCAGTAAATATAAAATATATGTAATGTACAATATGTCTGACCTGAATCCTAGTACAGTTGGTTAGTAGGTATATCCAAGTGAGACGGAGTTGGTTGGCTATGATGATAATTGGCGATAGACGGGTCGTTGAATAAAACAAGTTAAGTTATAAATAATATAAATAAGACGAATGTAATAGTATTGAAAACTATGTCTTTAACTATTTCTTGTAATCTTGTATCTTCATGCGTTCTTAAATTGTTATTTTCTTACGTAATTAGTTGTGGTATTCGTTTTAATTGATAATATTCATGGTATATATTATAATTGCCTCCTACGACTTAGTTTGTTGTTCTCGAAGTTCGTTACCACTACAAGATTTTTGCTTTTATTTACATTTCATAGGGTAAATTTATATGTTAGTATTAGGTTACAAAGTTAGACTTGTGATTATGCATTGCGATTGAATAGAAATGAATATATAAATTTTTTATGTGTTTAAATTTATTTTACATTAAAAATTTATTTAAGTACCTAATTTATAGAATAAAAACATTGCTAAAAATTCTACAAATTTACAATTTACTATCTTACTTTTAACTGGACAATGCATAATAACTAGTATAAAAAATAAAAATTGCGATAACGGAACTATTTTATAGTTATCATACAATATAAAAATATTCATGTATTTAAATAATACTTATTATACCTAGTATACTAGTCCAACTGTACAGAACGTAAAAATCAGAATCAGGTTTTGATACGCGGAATAAAAAATAAACAATTAGTCAATGACAAAAAGTTGTAAATTGATATTGCTAATCTTGCGCTTAGTAGTCAATTACAGTTAGTTTCATTATATATTATCTAGTAATATGTTATTATATTATTATTTAATGTGTATTAAAATAATAAAAATAAAAGTTATTAGACAGCAGTTTACCGTGTAAACGGCAGTTTTGTTTAGTTGTTAAGTGGATCATTAATGTTTTCTTAGCAATCGACCTGTCAATGCCTGTAACATATCTAAAAATTAATTTTCATTTTAATTAACCAACCTTAATTAATATCATGCAGTGAATTGACTTATATTAAACTGTATATTTGATAAATATGATCAGAAAAATTAATAAAAATTAGTATATTAATTGCTATTCAGTTATCGTAAAAATTTTAAAATGGCCATCTTGAGTTGTGTGTTATATCGACTTATGTAAGTATATTATTAAGTTCATTTATTAATAACGAATTTTTTTGTTCAACTTAAAATACAGTATGGTTTTATAGCTGTAGTTTGATTTGTTAAATAGTAAAACTTTTATCCTTATAAAGTGATAATATTGTTTTTAAAGTCGTATTGAACAAACTGTAATTCATGTTTTCTCTTTTTTTTCTAAATAGACCAATCATCAGACGATGTCGGAAAAAAAATAATCGTTGGACATGCTGGAATAAAATCAAATCAAATATAATAAAAAATGCTTATAGTAGTAATAATTAGACTGAATTATGTCAGCTTTTATTTGACTTAAAAAATATACCATTTTAACTTCGATGCGAAGCTGAGAAGTTATTAATTTTACTACGATGTGTCTTTTTTTGTGTCTGTTACCACTTTTTTTCAGCTCTCACCAAACCGATTTCATTCAATGATACGTTAAAAGATCACAAATCGTATCTAGTCGAAGACATTATCCTCAAAAATTGAAAAAAATTCCCTCGTTTCCCGTAAATGGGGGAAACCTCCAAAAATATTACAAATTTAATAATCGCTAATTTTCGAAATTTTATTTACTAAAAACTGCCATAACTTTTTCAAAAATGAACAAATTAATATAATTTTTTTTTTATAGATGCTTGATGTCTTTAACTATCATTTGGTATATTTTTTTTATAAATTTAACCTTTTACCAACCCACAGGGGGGTTTTAAAATGACAACTTTTTCACAAAAAATTAACTTTTTCAACTTAACTTTTGAAAGTGTTCCGGAAATACTGATACTTTTATATATATCTTAAATTAAAGTTAATATAATATACTTTATTCTGGAAAAAAAAAATTTCGGACTTTATTTTGTCTAAACGGTGAAAATGGCTATCGTATGCTATTTTTGTATTAAAATTCTCGATTTTATATTTTACATTTTTACTTTAAAATGTTATAACTTTTTTAAAAATGTATGGATTAATACAATTTTTTTATAAGAAATAATATTTATTTACTTCTTTCATTCGACATACTTATTTTTTAAATCGGACTATTTCCTTCAATACAGGGGAGGGGTTCAAACCATAAAAATACATTTAAGAAGTAGAACTTTTTCAATAATTGTGATTCTTTAATATTGTAACCTATTGTTGCCCTAATTTTTGTTTAAATACGATAAAGGTTAAAATTTTTATAATTAATTCAAGCGCTTTTAACTATCTACTATACAAGATGCATTGCATATTATGTTTTGATGTGTATTATTAATATATAAATAGTTGACAAAATTATTGTCGCACCAGTCAGCATTTTCTTTGATCCTTTATTCAATGACTGACAAAAGTAAAGATATAAATTCAAGAATTAATATAATTATTATTCAAGACCACGTCTAATTAAAAAAGTAATTATATATAATAAAATTAATTGAGAATAAAAATTATTTACATTGACAATTATATATGAGTAAGCCATCAATAATCGAAAAAAAAAAATTAATCTGAAACAACAACAAAATAAATAAAAATTGTAAAAATGTAGGTTAAATTTAAGTATAATTGTAAATTTAAGTTATTTAATTCTCCTGACCCGCTGTGAAAAGGTTTTATTTGGTCAATATGACCGGTAAATTTTCTAATCTGTTATTTTTTGGCATTCTTACAATGTATGTAAAAGGTGAATAAGCTTTTATAATTTCATATGATCCATTGTAACGACCTCGAAATTTATTATTAGATGTTTCGTTTTTGACTAAAACTTTATCACCAATATTATATTGAGTGGTGTTCGACAAAGGATGCTTTTGTTTCACTTGTTCAGGAACTAATTTTCTTATTTTCTTGATTTTTGAAATCTTTGAGAGTATGTTTTGATCTTCTGGTGGTACTAAAGCTAATTCAAAGACGCTTTTGGGCTCGAACCCATTGACTAAGTAGAATGATGAATAACCTGTAACTCTATTAATAGAACTGTTGTAAGCAAATACCGTATATTGTAGATAATCTGACCACAATTTTTCATTACCTTTAACATAATTAAAGATCATATCAACCAAAGTTTGGTTTTGACTCTCAACTTCTTATAGTACTCAAAACATAATATAAGATCTAAAAGAAATTTAACCATACTACGCGCATTTGCATTTGCGTACACAAAACTTACTTATTCTGTCTGTCACTACTAGAATACATTTATTAGATTTTGAATTACTAAGTGGCCCAATATAGTCCAAATATATTTCTTGCATAATTTCCCCTTTTTCCAGTGGGTTCCTATTTTAGGCGGTTTGGTTGTTTAAAAGGCTTACGTTTTTAACAATCTAAACATGAAAGAACATACGTTTTTATTTCTTTACGCGTTTTAGGCCAACAATACCGTTTTTAAAATAAATTTTTGTAAGACTTTGGTGTCCACCTAGCACCAAATCATGATTTTCGTGAATTACAATTTTTTTTA
Organism: Daktulosphaira vitifoliae; assembly: GCF_025091365.1. Taxonomy (NCBI): domain Eukaryota; kingdom Metazoa; phylum Arthropoda; class Insecta; order Hemiptera; family Phylloxeridae; genus Daktulosphaira; species Daktulosphaira vitifoliae. Next base: position 6,740,209 of record NW_026099576.1, on the reverse strand, counting down.
ATTTGCTAGGTTTAACGCTAGCACGAACTTAAAAGAATCTTTAAAACTATTTTTGTTGAGCAATACATTGTTAAGTTATAAATAATATAAATAAGACCAAAGTAATAGTATTGAAAACTATGTCTATAACGGCCACTCAAACACAACTGCCCCGTGTTAGTTCGACGTCAGTCTCCGGGCTACAGACGAGTAGAATTATCACATCAGCATCTCCCTCTATGCTAATTAATATGTATTACGAATTAAATAAATAGAAATAAAACATGTGTAATATAAATGGTAAGAACATAATAATAAATGTTCGTATAATTCCAAAAGCTACATGTTTTGCTATTTCCTTATTAATATCCTGATGAAGATAAAGTATGTCGAATGAAAAAGGGATATAAATATTATTTCTCATAAAAATATAGTGTTGATCCATACACTATTCAATAAGTTATAGAATTATAAAGTTAAAAATGTAAAAAATAAAATCGAGAATTTTCACACAAAAATAGCATTCGGTAGCCATTTTCACCGTGAAGACAAAATAAAGACCGAAATTTTTTTTTCCTAACAAAATACATTATATTAGCTTTAATTTGAGATATATATAATATATATGTTCTTATAATATCTTCAATGATAATATTAATAAAATGAAAAAAATGAAACACAAATTCAAATTTTAATTCACAAATTTAAACGTAAGAACTTCGAAAATGACGATCACGACGTTCGCATAACTTAGTACGGAGCACGATAAGAACAGGCAGGTTTGCTCTGCCTTTTTATAATATTTTTTACCCCCGAAAATCATCATTGTCTAATTCCTACAGTATAAATGTTGATTGATAAATAAGCATAAAATACAGAAATTATTACAGATGAATGGAATATATAAATCATTTTGACATTTATATATGTATAACATTAACATAGTTTTTTACAAATAAGATCAAGATTAATACAATGCATTTAATAATTAAAACTAGAATAACATAGATGATAAAAATAATATATAGATTTTCTATCGAAGGGAACGATTTTTAAAAGTGACTATTAATTGATTTATTATTAAATCGTGTATATTGCAATATAACTAAACAGTATGAGTTTGTTGACTATTTCTTTTAAATGTTTATTTTATTTTTTTGTTAGAAAATGATCATGTCCTTCTAGGAATATAATGTATAATGAAATAAATATAAACCACTTCTATAAATAGAAGTTATGATTATTTGAAAAAAAAAATAAGATACCATTATTGTACGCACGAATAGGGTATGTTATGACAGTTTACAAGTTTTATGATTCATAATAAATTCTTGGGCATCCAATTACTTTCCTTTTAAACTTTTCTTAATTCATATCCTATTTTTAAAAAAGGTGATAAGTCAGTAGTATCTAATTTGGTAGTTGAAATTTTATAAATACGGGTAAAAATCAGTTTTTTACGTATAACTTGTTAAATTTTATTTTAATAAAATTTGTTTAAAAATGTATTTCCTACAAAATATATTATATTATTTTTTACTTTATATTGCATATTAATTGAATAATCAATAAAACACATAAATACGCCGATTTTTTCCGATTCTAATTTTTTGCATAATTTGGTATTGATTAGCGTAATCGACAAATTTTTACAAAAATTATGTAAATTATAAAATTTAGATTTGAAATTATATACAAATATTATTTAATAAAATATTTACTAAATCTAAATCTAAATCTTGGTCTTATAACATACAACTGATTAAAACATATAATATAAAACTAATAAATAATAAAGATAAACTTTAATTAAAAAAAAAAAAAACTAAAAAAATATTATGGAAAATTATTATCAATTATTATTAAATAATCATCATTATTTCATTAATGTGTTTTTTTTTGCATCAGGAAAATGTTTTCTATATCTGCGACAACTTGTAGTAAGTATTGCTTTTGGTCTTCTTTTTTAGTAATTATGGAGTTGTACTCTTCAATTAATTTCACTGATCTTTCTGCAGTATCGTTTACAACTTTTAAACTTCGCACTATTTCTTGACAGTCTAGATAATCTATATTTAAATTCCATTGTTCGGGATCTTCGCATATAAAAATTTTTTGAGTTTGCATTAATGAACTTGTCAATAGTTTTACTTACAAAATGTTTTATATTTCTTGGCGGATTAATTTTTTTTAAGTCTTCACATTCATTAGTTTGTAATGATTTTACCATGAGTCTTTTTATTTCAACAGGATTTGATCATCAAAAAATGACATTGAGGCATTTTCAGGCGCGAGATACCATAAGTGGTTGCTAAATTTCTTAAGTGCTATTAAACCTACGGCATCGCCAATTTTTATGTATTCATAAAGATATTTCATGCATTCTAAGTCCATACGAGGAGCTTCAATAGAATTATTTGCAGAAAACCAGTATTTTAAATAAATTCTTACTAAAAATATACAAACATCACGAACACCAACATGAACGGGTCATTTGTTAGCTCGAAAGAATCTCAAAATAGAAAATTTTTTAAACAATAAATAGCTTTTGCCATCCATCTGGCGTGATGAAAAACTTCAGGAGATCTAATAGAAATATTTGTATAATGATCACCGCCAAGAAAAATAATTGCCAAATTAAAAAGTTCTCTATAGTCTTCTCTTGGTTGATTAATTTTTATTTTTTCCATTAGAAACAAAATTAATTTATTTTCTAAGCCGTTTAATTGTGTTTTAACCGTAATATTTTCTAAACCTGGATTTATTGTACAGTCTTTAATCTATAGCCAACTTTTTTAAACAATGGTATATTTGGTCCACTAGATAAAACAAATTTTTGATCAAATACACTTCTTAAAACTATTTCAAATATGTGATGCTTACATGATAAGCAATAACTCCACTTCGAGGTTAAATAATACAAGCACCTTGTAATCTCCCTATATTAGCCTAAACTTTATATTAAATATCCCATTCTACTAATAAACTATGAATTGCTGAAGCTTGTTCTCTTCCTGTACTTGATTTAATAAAAGGAACGCCAAGAAGTTGATCATTACCATTGAAACTTATAAGTACAGCCTATCAACTTTTACGCTAATAAAAACTGAATTAATATATATATTAGGGTGGTCCTGATTTTTCGACTTTGGAAGTTCCTTGGTCTCACCCCCCAAATTTGTTTATATACATGTAAAAACGAACCAAAAAAATTTCACGTCAATCAAATAAGTTTAACCCATATATAATGGGACAATAGGGGTAGTTTTCTAGCGTTTTGTACTTAATTTGGAAATGAACGATCATAGAAAAAAATTTATAGAATATAAATTGTTGAAAATGTTATGGACTATAAGTTTAGTCATTATACATTTTTTTTTTTAAATTCAGTCCATGTGTTATACAGTATATTACAATTTATTTTATACTCTTTTTGTGATTTATTTTTGTATATATTATAATCAGTATTATTATAATATATAATTATTATATATATATAATTATAATTGTATATATTTGCTGGAAAACTAATGAGTAAAAAAAAAATGTATAATGACTAAACTTATAGTCCATAACATTTTCAACAATTTATAAATTATAATTTTTTTCTATGATCGTTCATTTCCAAATTAAGTACAAAACGCTAGAAAACTACCCATATTGTCCAATTTTCAACCCTGAGTAGGCACAGGTTAAACTTATCTGATTGACGTGAAATTTTTTTGGTTCGTTTTTACATGAATAAAAACAAATTTGGGGGGTGAGACCAAGGAATTTCTAAAAGAAATTTTTCATAATCTATAGCTAAGGACCACTTTAATATATGTATATATATTTATTTATTTATTCATATATTACATTTATAAATCATAAAACTTTTAATTAGAATATAAATAAGGAAATAGGATATCATGTAGCTATTGGAATAATCTATTATTTTTTTTAAATTAAATATTATCTACAGATTTGCAACGAATTGTTTCTTATGATAATTATTTTAATAACTGTCAAATATCATGTATACTTGTCCCAACTATGCCACGTCCATACTGTATCACGACTCCACTATGCTACCGTTTTTAGTATTTAACTGGAGTTAGATAAATTTATTAACACTTATTAATCCTCAAAATCTGAATAGCTAAATAATTAAGTATGGTACTGTTATATTAATTTCCAGATTCATTTTAATTTTTTTTCTAAGATTCTATTAGGGGGGGGGCATAATGATACTTCCCCCCCTCGTAATTTGATTAAGGGGCAACTGCCAAATGATATGCAAATATGATATGATATCCAAATATGCAAATAATTGCATAATACCTGATTTTTGTAGTGTAGACTCGTCTGTACGCTATCGATAGCTATAAATACGCTTCGCTCGGAAGTAACAAATGTGTTGCTCAGTTGGGAGTCGAACACGAACTAAATTAGAATTAGGAAACGAATCATGAAAAAAAATATCATTAACTAATTTTTCTGGTAAGGGCATTTAATTTGATAGATTTTTATCTGTTTTTTTTTTTTGTCTTGTTAAAATTTCATTAACAAAAAAATTAATTTTTTGAAAAATATAAACTGATGTGAAATTAAATATTTTAAATATGTATTATGATACATAGTCATATCAGCCACACTAGTACTGACAGTATACATTTCAAGCCAATATGACTTGTGAATACAAAATGTAGTCAGTCTTATTTTGACACTTAAAACTTAACTAGGACTTTCTGTACATCAATAGTTCTATAGTCACTTTAAAAAGTACATGACAATGATTGATAGACTGTCTGACTACATTATATAAATAAGTAACAAATAAAAACGATAAAAATTGAAATGGTATTTTAAATACTTTTTTGGAAATTATTTGAAAAGTTACATAAAAAATTCTTAAAAGTATAAAATGAATGATTTAAAATTATGTATGAACACATAAAATATTAGAATTTTATCTTTTTAAACGTCATTTAAAATTTAAAAATAACCTAAATTCTTTTGGTAATAAAATCTAGATTATTAATAAACATACACAAATTTAAATAAAGTTAAAATACTATAGTTAAATCGATGTTATTTACACAATAGGTATTTTAAGTATTATATAATTTTAAACTTCTGTGAATTTTTTGCACAATTTTTGTTAATAAGGAAAAATTATTTTATAGTGAGAAATTTATATTTTTATTTTTCTGAGTACGATAAAATGTTTTCCATTAAGTTGCATGAAGTTTGTGTTTTATTACTATACGTAATTGAAGTGTTTGTTAAAGCTAAAAATACTTCTACGCAAAGAAATGCAACAATTATTAATAGCATTTGCCAAAATGATGGATGGCAACATTTAACTGACGTAGACAATGTAAAATATGGTAATCAAACATTTAAGTTAAATGATATTACTGCAATTTCCAATAGATTTTTGAGCAATAAAAAAGTGCATGCCGCTGCTTTATTTCTACTTTGTACATACGCTAATGATTTAAGAAATATATTTTATATGGTTATTTATTATAGTCATGAATGTCAAGGAGTTTTTATTCAAGAAAAAAATCGCTATGAATGTACTAAAGATTTATTGAATATAATTAAGAAAATAACTTTATTGGCAACAGTCATGAAAGAATCATTGATTTCTTTAGATGCGTTATATAGTACTCCTTTAAAAACCACAACAGATGATTATATATTATATTGTTATTTGTCAAGTTTACAAAAAGTAGAAAATACTATTTTTCGTGAAGCTCCTTCAGAAAATAATCCAAATACTTGTAATCAAATCTTAGAAAACATTAAATTTATATTTCCGAATATGATAAAAGATATTAATGTTAAAATACAAGATAAACCAAAAATGTGTAACTTTAAAATTCCCAGTGCAAAAACGCAAGATTATAAGAACGTATATACAATAAAAAATAAACAAAAAAAAAATTTTAATTTTGAAAATTTGAAGAAAAAACTAGATAACGAAATTAAGAAGATTGTTATAGAAAAGTATTACAAGTTAGGCTTCTATTTTAACCCAGAAATTCAGATGATTGATGTACCGATACCACAAGAAGTTCTTAATAGTACGTTTTTTTAAATTAATGATAATACTTAAAAATGTTTAAGTCTAAAATTAATCATTGAAGGGGTAATCATCTTTAAATTATTTAAAGTAGTTCTAGTTCTTCAAGATTGATAATTTAATGATTTCCATCAGCTTGTTTGATGATAAACGCTTACTATAAACCGAAATAATTACTTTTTCAACTTTTGAAAATCTAATTCTTTCTGTTTTTAATTTAATATTTTGCTTTTATTTTTTATTTTTTTAATTCGTCAAATTTATTCAGTTGGTGTCTTAATATATTTTGTATGATTCGCTTCCTTTATACTGAATAGTCTGATCTTCCCAACCATTATAATTTGTATGCAGTAAAAGGATATAAAGTTTAATACCACCAATTTACAATAAAAATTATAAAATATTTTAATTTTTTTTTTATTAAATTAAAATTGGACATGTGAACACTGTTTTTATATTTGATAGGTTAATTCTGGATATAGTACGTCATATTTAGATAAATACTAATTTTTATATGAGTGTAAACTAAAAATAGTTATCAAAATATCGTGTATATAAACGATAACAGTAAAATTATTTTTTGAAGCAATATTATTGCATTTTCTAAATCAAAAATATATTATTTCATAAAGAATTAAAATATTTCAAATGACTATTCTGAACATTTATTATATTTAATTTACAGCACTTTTGCTTCAACCTCCACATACAAAATTATACGTTTATATTAAATCACTTATAAATTAAATAAAGTACGCAGGTTCAGTGGCGTGCCCAAGAATTTTAAATGGGGAGAGATGTCTTATCTAATAGGTATTAATACAACTAAATACATTTAATAGGGGTGAAAGTATTAGAGAAAAATTAATAAGTAGCCATTAGAGGTCAAGCCTCATTAAAATATTTATTAATATTTTGTGTTTTGTATGATATGATGTAATGTTTTTATACAAATATACAATGTAATAATTACAACTTTATTCAATTATTGCTGTTAGGTACTCGATGCTAGAAAAAAACGCAATAGGGAGGAATATGACCCCTAACCTCCCCCCACTGGGCACGCCACTGACTCAGATTACTTATAAAATAAAAATAATTTCAGAAATAGATTTTTGATTATTTTAGTTACATATATTTCTTGATTATCAATTACTAAGCACTTTTTCGATTCATCCCGTATATGTATACTAGAGACATCAACTTTATTTTTAAAAATGATATCACATTAGAGTGTTCAGTAAGTGACGGGTTTCTATTGCTCTCATTGTTTATAACAATTGATTTGATTCTTTACTTACTGAACACTTGTATACTTAACTAATTTATAAATAGAATCCATATTTGTTTGCATTTATACATTTTGTAAAATTATTCCAAACACATTAATAGCTAGTACAAATTTTTATAAATAGGCTTGAATTGTTGGTAATGTGTTCTAACTGGCGTTACAGGTTAGGGTAAATTAGGGCGTTTACTATTCTAAAAAAGAAAAACGTTTCTACTCTAATGTATATTTCAACAACAAAGTTTTACTAGCTTGAGTGCTGTTAAAATGAGTAAAACAAAATTTATAAATGCATGCCTCTCGTGGCTATTTAGGAGTTCAGCCTAAATGGCCGACGAAAGTATTCTAAGGGGACAACGTGGTATAGATGGTTAGGCAATATTTACATTGGGCACCGAGGTTTCCTATTTGATTTATATGCCCTTAGAAAAACTACCAACGGTCGCACTTCAATGATATATAACATTCTTGATTAGACAACTGATGAGGTGTCGCGCTCTATGCGTAGCTACCGGTACCTACGCTGTCAAAGCAGTAATTTTCTTAATTGAATCATTCTCTAACATTTAATCTTTTAAAATATGTATGTTACTTAAAAAAAAAAAAATTATGTAGACCTCTAATAAATAGATGAACCGTAAAAGAAGTTATTAATTAATAATTATTAGCTATATTTAAATTTGATGCTGGTAAAATTGGTCGAGTGTTTTTTTCCTCTTTAATCATTTGTCATTGAAATTCGACTTGGCGACTGTGTAGTTTACTGTTCATAGATTAACCACGCTAATGCATATTATTTCACTTTAATTGATTATAATCTTATTATTATTTTTTTATATTTAGATAATCAGATGAAACCGCCAACCACCACACCTTATTTAGTCGAAATAGGTAATTGTCATATACGAAATATTTATTGTTAGCTCTCATAACATTTTTTAAAATATAATGTTATGTGTTTATAGCATTATTTTTTTAAATTTCTCTTTTCTTGGCTTTATATTAAGGCTAAAAAATGAACATTTTTTACAGAAATACAAAAAAAAAATAGCTAAATTAAAAATTATAGTTTAAATTTAAACAATTTTATTTTTATGCCTTTTTTATTCTGATATTTATTTTTTTTAAATATTTGAAATTCATTCGCCGTAAAGTAATTTTTAAATATTTTATTGTATAATAAGATATATACATCAAAATGTAAATAGTTGTTGCAGATTATAATACGCCGATACCTTGTAAATAAAATAAAATACATTTTGTTTGATGTCACCAGTGGTAGAGACACATTAGTATGTCGAAGATTGTTACCTAAGAATTAAAGAAAATAATTAGAGGTGGAAAATATAAGATACACGTGAATATTGAATATTGAATTAATTCAGGCAATAAAATTATTCTTGTTTATTATTCCATTCTAGAGATGTACGTAAATACATCAGTGTTCTAATATAATTAATTTAATAAAATTAAATAAAAAATACTCAAAACATTATTAATATGTATAAAAATGATACGATACTATGACTCTGAAGGGTCACATGCTAAGATATGGATCTCGAAAATAGACGCCTAAAAAAGTTACAATATATTTTAAAATATCGGTCACACGCGAAAAGAGTTGGCTGCACGCACACAGCAAAATATCTCTACGATAATTCAATGAGAAGATTGTGTTTTTTTGACACATTCGGACGAGACAAACCGTCAACATTGACGGTTCTGGAGAGGTGTCGACCTAACAATCTATTGAATATCAATAAGATGAAATTATAAATAGTACTAAAATCACACAGTATTAACACTGGAAACTAGCGTATGTGTCATTTTAGGAACGATTATTAACTTGATAAAGAATATTGTGTGTATAGTGTTCACAATGACAGCAGTTTTCTGATTACACGGCCGGATATAACGAACGCGCGCTCATTAGCAAAATAAAACATTAAATTTATCTATACCATAAGAAATGTTGATAGATATAGTGATTCACTATAGAATTTTCTATTTTTCATATCTGTAAAAAATAAAATTTTATTTTGTAGCATTAATGCAAACCTAGTAATTTTACTATAATGTGCGATGTACATTGCAAACTATTCTATTTCCTTTCCTTTATATAATTTTAATGGAATATATTATATACACATATATTGTATTGTCGATCAATTTATAAAATGAACCTAATCATATCTTGTTGATTACAATATTATCTTTAAACAGTTGTTCTAAAGCCTTTCTTTATGCACAATGCATCGAAGCTTTTTTTTATGATAATATCAATAATTACTGTAAAATTTGTAATGAAGAATACTATTCCGGAAAAAAAAGGTACAGGAAAGGGGGAATCGGGAAAATTACTTTTAAAAATTTGATAGGCGATTATGTTATTAAACCCCTAAATATCTATTACTGCCGAGAATCATTATGTTGGGTCCCGTGTTTATTGGGTGTTTAATTTTATTTTTAATAATTTTATTCAGTTTTATAAATAAATCAAACTATTAATCATCAGAGCAACTGAACACTAATATCAATTTAACAAGTATATATTATACACCACGCAAATTTTAATAACTATTTATTTTATAATAGAAAAAAAAAAGAAAACTCAAAAAGGAGTCACCGAATTATTGAACTTTCTTGAACAAGGTAAAATTTTACATTGAAATTATTCGTTAAAAAGTTTAAAGGTGAAATAGAAACAAAATATATTTTTTTAGTTATACAATGCAGTTGAAGTTAATATTTAAGTTTGTCATCGTCTATGAAAAAATTTAACTCAACATTTTTTTAATTTATCATGTTTAATGAAAATATTCTGAAAAATATCGATGAAAATGAAAAGAATCCACTATTTTGATACTTTGACATAAATCAAATATTTGCTTATTTATAAGTTATAATATAACTTATAAATATTATAAAATTAGTTGTATATTATAATACTTTCATTTTGAAGAAACGCAACATAAGGAGTACCAAACTTTTTTATTCTTACCAGTTTCGCACAATAAAAGAGTTGTAATATTGGTAATCCTACCTTTAATAACTAATTACTAATTTTTTCCAATTAAAAATCTATTCTCCATAACTCATTGAAAATAAATATATATTATATAATTTTAAACAAAAATACGAAGAAAATACTGATTTATCGAAATAAAATGTTTTATAAAAGTCTAAATGTGATTTAAATGTATTTTTAAATATTTTTATTCTTCCAGCAAAAGATTATGACAATAAATCAACTGACGAAAAGTTGGATCCTACAGGATTAATTGGTGAAAGTTCATCTCAGAAATTAAATTCACCTGAGTCATCCAAGCCGAAGAAAAAATTGAAGATATAGTAAGACAGAACTTTTTTTTTATAAGATTTTATATTCAAGTTTTCATAAAAAAAATGACTAATTATTACAAATTGTGAGGAAATACAGTAAAATGTACAATCTTTAATAAAAAGTTTTCTGGAAAACCTATTAAAATTATATATTCAAGACATATACTACAAAATTTCACACATAAATTTATTTTTAATGATTTAAAATAAAGATATTATTGTACCAAAGCTAAAACAATAAAATAATATGTAATAACATGTTAATAAATAATATAGTTATGTTGCATTCCATTTATATTTTCATTTATTCATATTTTATACTGCGCGATTGCTTAAGAATTTTATCACTAAATTGATATAAAAATATACCGGATAAAGTTTATTTTTAATTTTATTAACTATAATAAATAACAAAACTCAATTATCATTCAAAACCTTACAAGAATACCATTAAAACAGTTATATTAATAAATGAATATTTATACTAAATATATATATATTTATAACTAATGTTAGCAATATTTAGATTCGATGTTAATCTTTTTATTATGATGTGTTAATTTTATTAATTTTTTTGTGTCTGTTACCACTTATTCTCAGCTCTCACTGGTCTGATTTTAATGAACAATACGTCAAAAGATCATAAATCGTATCTAGTTGAAGACATTAACCTAAGAGTTGAAAAAAATTACTTCATTCTCGTATATGGGTGAAATTCCTTAAAAAAATTACAACTTTTAAAATCTATAATTTTCGACATTTTTTCATTTATTTTATTTAAAACTGCCATAACTTGCCGAAAAAAATATGTTTTAGTATAAGATACAAGATATAAATATTTCTCTATTGTTTGGTATATTTTTTTTGAAAATCTGACCATTTACCTGCTCACAGGGAGAGATTCAAAATGATAAAATTTTCAACTTAACTTTTGAAAGTGTTGTATGGAAATACTGATACTTTTATATATATATATTAAATTAAAGTGTATGAAATATAGTTAAATAAATAAAAAAACAAGCTCAGGGAGATCGCGGCATAGTTGGATCAAGTATAATGATATCTGACAGTGATTAAAATCACTATAAAAAAAAAACGCTTCGATGCGTTAGTGTTTAATTTTAAAAATTGGTGGATTATTCCAAAAACTACATAATCTGCTAGTTCATTATTAATATCCTAATTAAGATAAAGTATGTCGAATGAAAAAGGGATTATTAAAAAATATTATTTCTCATAAAAAAATAATGTTGATCAATACACTTTTCAATAAGTTATAGCATTATAATGTTAAAAATGTAAAAAATAAAATTGAGAATTTTCACACAATAATAGCATTTGGTAGCCATTTTCACCTTGAAGATAAAATAAAGTCCGAAATTTTTTTTTTCCATGATAAAGTATATTACATTAGCTTTAATTTAAGATATATATAAAAGTGTCAGACTTTCCGGAACACTTTCAAAATTTAAGTTGAAAAAGTCAATTTTTTGTGAAAAAGTTGTCATTTTGAATCCCCCCCTGTAGGCAGGTAAAAAGTCAGATTTATAAAAAAAATATACCAAATGATAGGTAAAGACATCATGCATCTACAAAAAAAAGAATTATATTGATCCATACATCTTTCAAAAAGTTATAGCATTATAAAGTTAAAAATATAAAAAAGAATTTTTTTACAAAAATCGTATTTTTTTTATAAAGTTTGATGTCTGTTTTCACCATGAAGATAAAATAAAGTCCGAAATTTTTTTTTACCATAATAAAGTATATTACATTAGCTTTAATTTAAGATATATATAAAAGTGTCAGACTTTCCGGAACACTTTCAAAATTTAAGTTGAAAAAGTTCTACTTTTTACATGCATTTTTTAGATTTGAACCCCCCTCGTATATAGGGAAATGGTCCGATTTAAAAAAACAGTATGTCGAATGAAAGATGTATATAAATACTACTTTTCATGAAAAAATTGTATTGATCCATACATTTTTCAAATAGTTATAGCATAATAAAATTAAAAATGTAAAATATAAAATTGAACATTTTTACACAATAATAGCATTCGGTAGCCATTTTCACCGTGAAGATAAAATAAAGTCCGAACTTTTTTTTTTGCATAATAAAGTAAATTACATTAGCTTTTATTTAAAATATATATAAAAGTGTCAGACTTTCCGGAACACTTTCAAAATTTAAGTTGAAAAAGTAAATTTTTTGTGAAAAGTTGTCATTTTAAATCCCCCCTGTGGACAGGGAAAGGGTCAGATATAAAAAAACAGTATGTCGAATGAAAGATGTATACAAATACTACTTCTCATGAAAAAATTGTATTGATCCATACATTTTTCAAATAGTTATAGCATAATAAAATTAAAAATGTAAAATATAAAATTGAACATTTTCACACAAAAATAGCATTCGGTAGCCATTTTCACCGTGAAGATAAAATAAATTCAATATAATTCTTTTTTTTATAGATGCATGATGTCTTTACCTATTATTTGGTATATTTTTTTTTTATATCTGACCCTTTACCTGCCCACAGGGGGAACGTAAAGGGTCCAAAATAAATAAAATTCATACTATATAACTGTCTTTATAGTGAAAATGGCTACTGTATTAAAAAATATGTAATTTTTGTGTTGAAATTCTGCGTTTTGTAGTTAGAAGTTCTAACCCCAAATGGGATTGGATGTTTATGAATTTTTCTCTCAATTCTTTTTGATTTAGAAAAAAATTAAAAATTCATTTGGTTTTAGCACATTTAGATTTAATAACTTTAATGATTATCAAGGACCCAATCACTGTAGTCACACCGTAAGAAGAAAATTCTTATTTTTTAATTCTCATAAAATTTTCTATTTAATGATGTTAATTTCAATCTTGTAAGTTGAGCTAAAAATTATGGTAACAAATTAAACTTATTTGAATTATAATCTTTCATAAAAGTCAACTCTAATGGGTCAAAATAATAGGTTAATGTGATATTTTTCACTAATTATTTTTAACATCATAAAATTTAAAACCATTTATAATTAAAAAAACAATTTTTTTATGTTTTTAATTATTTTTTTATATTTTAATATTCATTTTTCAATAATTAGTAATAATATCAAAACTATGAAGCGATAGAAATAGTCTAATTTCAGATTTAAAAACGGCGCGAAAAGTTGATTTAAAATGTTTCTTTGTAGACAAATGTATCATTAATTCATAAGTAACAACAATTTTTTTATAATGTATTGCATTAAACTCTTTTTATTTGTGTACATGTTTGTCATAGAAGTAACAAAATATATTACTTTATCATTTTTATGGTTTCTCCGTAAAAACTACAATATTAAATTTTTGTGTATAATAAAATATATGAATGTTGAATGAAAAAGCGGTAGAGGAAGTCCAAAAAGAAATGGAAGTTGCAATATAAAGACTGCTGATGTGGGAGATCGTGTCAAGTAGAAATTTATAGAGTTATGCTCTTCAATTAATTTCACTGATCTTTCTGCAGTATCGTTTACAACTTTTAAACTTCGCACTATTTCTTGACAGTCTAGATAATCTATATTTAAATTCCATTGTTCGGGATCTTCGCATATAAAAATTTTTTGAGTTTGCATTAATGAACTTGTCAATAGTTTTACTTACAAAATGTTTTATATTTCTTGGCGGATTAATTTTTTTTAAGTCTTCACATTCATTAGTTTGTAATGATTTTACCATGAGTCTTTTTATTTCAACAGGATTTGATCATCAAAAAATGACATTGAGGCATTTTCAGGCGCGAGATACCATAAGTGGTTGCTAAATTTCTTAAGTGCTATTAAACCTACGGCATCGCCAATTTTTATGTATTCATAAAGATATTTCATGCATTCTAAGTCCATACGAGGAGCTTCAATAGAATTATTTGCAGAAAACCAGTATTTTAAATAAATTCTTACTAAAAATATACAAACATCACGAACACCAACATGAACGGGTCATTTGTTAGCTCGAAAGAATCTCAAAATAGAAAATTTTTTAAACAATAAATAGCTTTTGCCATCCATCTGGCGTGATGAAAAACTTCAGGAGATCTAATAGAAATATTTGTATAATGATCACCGCCAAGAAAAATAATTGCCAAATTAAAAAGTTCTCTATAGTCTTCTCTTGGTTGATTAATTTTTATTTTTTCCATTAGAAACAAAATTAATTTATTTTCTAAGCCGTTTAATTGTGTTTTAACCGTAATATTTTCTAAACCTGGATTTATTGTACAGTCTTTAATCTATAGCCAACTTTTTTAAACAATGGTATATTTGGTCCACTAGATAAAGCAATTTTTTGATCAAATACACTTCTTAAAACTATTTCAAATATGTGATGCTTACATGATAAGCAAAAACTCCACTTCGAGGTTAAATAATTGAAGCACCTTGTATTTTCTTCATTTGTCAAAAGCGGAAACAAGTTTTGATGTAATAAACTGTCATTTGACTCTCTTTCTTTTTGAACAGAATGGTCCAGATTCATTTTCATCATAGAAATTAGACTCGGAAACATAACAAAACATGTTGGCTTCTTCTTTACTATTTATATTACTTGTACTACTGTCAAAAATACCTAGCTCGTCTAAAAAAAACTTATTTAATTTACAAACTATTGAAATATTAATAATAAAATACTTACTGGACATTAATTATGATTTTTGAAGTTTCAAATCTTTTTGCTCTTTCAAACTTTTTTGTGTTAGTTCATGTTTTTCTTGTAAGTATAAGTTTTTATCTGAACTAGCCATGCAACCTTTTCTTTCCTTATCTCGTTGACACATCAAAAATAATTTATCTTCTTCAATAGTCATCATTTTCATGGCATTTACATGTGAAATATCGAACAATTTGTTAAATTTTCCAATGAAATCCTTTTCCTTATTTTCGTGGTTCAATGATGTCCTTTTAGAGTTTTTGTTAAAATTTGTCGATGCTCCTTTGAAATTTTGTGACTGCTATTTTTTTCCAAAAATACTTCAACTTCTTTAATAGCCAAATGAGCACAGGTTTGCAAGTTTAATTTTACTTTCCTCGTATTGTAAAAAAGTACCCTTAATACTTGAATATTTGATGGCAACTTTGATCCGACAATTTGATTTTCATCATAATTAATTAAGTCAATTTTTTCTTGATATGGTGTCCATTATTAAAAAAATTAAAAAATAAAAAAAAACTATAACAATTTAGAACTAAAACTAGATATAGCAATTATAATAAAATTTTATAAGAGATATCACAATAACAAAAAAATAGTGTTATCGTAATAATCACAACGATTTCAACGTATTCTTTAGTTCGGTATATGATGACAAAACAAAGTTCACACATTTAATACAAACACCTTGATGTAAAAAAATTCTCAAACCAGATTAAAATCATAATGTTAGTAATTGATTTTTACACCACATTTGCGCTGAACAATGTACATATTCGTAGGAAAAACTTAGATTTAGAAAATATTTTGCTAAACAATATTTGTACATAATTTCAAATCTAAATTTTAAAATTTATATAGATTTTGTAAAAATTTGTTGATAACGCTAATAAAGACTGAATTATCCAAAAAATTAGAATCGGGAAAAATGGCGTATTTATGTGTTTTATTGATTATTTAATTAAATATGCAGTATAGAGTAAAAAGAAATATAATATATTTTGTAGGAAATACATTTTTAACCAAATTTTATTCAAATAAAATTTAACAAGTTATACGTAAAAAACTAATTTTTACCCCTATTTATTAAACATTAACCCTTCTGCGACACGGGAAAAATCATTGGACAATCACGAAAGTTCAAAAATGCATTTTTTTTAACCTACAGAACAATTCTAGGGGTCGTCTTGATTAAATTTAATAAAAAAAAAAATGACTTATGTAGATAAGGACCACTCTACTGTAGATGCATAAAATGTAAAAAAATAACAAATATTACGTAAAATTAATAATTCAAAGAGATAACCGTGAAAAAAATGCAAAAAACTCAATATCTTATGAAATTTAATACCCATCCGTACGTGTCATAGATCCCGTATTTTCGATTCTACCCCAACACGTTATTTTCTATGAAAGAAAAATGACCCTATTTAAGCTAATTAAAAATGTTTAAAGTTAATTTTCTCAACTTGAGGGGTCATTCAAAAAATTCAAAATATCTCTTATTTTGTATTTAATATAGATTAAATTTTATAAAAATCGGTGACCCCATCACTGTGACCTCCCCTTGTCAGTCCATTATTTAAAAATATTGTAGCTTCTTAACAACATAGTTTTCGTAATAAACCATCTAAGTCTATTTTCTCTCGTATTATCCATGATTGACGCTACACCTGTACTAATTTAATATAGGTGTAATATTTTTTCTAAACATTATTTACTATATAGTAGGCTTTAAATCTAAATCATATTGAATTCTTCCGTTTATTAACTGTGGATATTGTTTATCTTGAGAATTTCTTTTAAGATCTTTTTCAGAAATTTCGCGATTATTCATCATAAAGTCATAAAATAGTAAATTTTTTGGTAATAATTCCCAGTATTCACATCTTTTAATAGCTTTTTATATAAAAATATTATTAAGATATTTTAATCTCTAAATAATCTGAAAAAAACTCATGATGTATTTTGTAACCTTTAATAATACTGGAAATTTTATCTGACAAATCAAATATTCCGTAATCATTTTTAGCATATAATTCAACATTTTCAGAAACATTATTTATGTATAAATTGACTGATATCAATTCTGTCGAGTAAAAATTTTTGTCAGCTTCCCTTAAAACATCTAACATTATTAATACAATTTCGCCATGAGTTTTTATTGCATTGCCATATTTGCTTAAACTATCCACGTCATGTTTTTCTTTGTTTTCAATCATTTAAATTAAATAGCGGTTATTATGATTAAAATAATTGTATTGGGTCTATGCGTATATGGGATAACAAAAAATGGTTACCCTTGAAGTTTAAACATTGGGACTACTACCGTATCCTCTGGTTCCGCAAACAACCACTCATACGTGCCCGGTATTGTTTTAGTATGATACTATATAGCTTATCGTGGTATGTGCGTACTCAGGTGTTAAAAAATCTAGATATTTATCCATTACCATGGTGACGAAATCCCCCGTTGCGCTGCGCTTCAGTGTCGGTGTAATCGGGCTCTAGTGGGCTACGAAATATCGGTACGAGCGCAGTCTCCCTAGATCGGAAAATCGGGCGCGTTCTTAGGTTGCGGATAGAGGATTGACATGCAGATATGCAGGTTAGCCGCTAAATAAGCAGTCCATTCGTTTGGACTGACAAATAAGCGATTGCGGACAGCGAGTCGCCAAAACGCTAGTTAATCCTGTAGATATGCAGGATATCCGTGAAATAAGCCTATATGGACGAATAAGCGGTAGCGTTTGGGTGTGAACGGAAAACAATGTCAATGCAACCAGTGAAGTTAGCCGCTCACTAGCTGAAGGGATTGGCTCTTAGGGCAGCCCAATCACAAAATCATTTACCAAATGACAATGGAGTATGATAAAGTTACGGTTACTGAACCAGAGGATTCGGATGCCTTGTACTGGTGGTTAATGGTGTACACTACCCACCAACACCAGGTGTCGTTATTCAGTTGAGGCGATTTCGTAAAGCAGCCGCGTCGACGTGCGACCACTGTTCGGATCACCCGGTAGAGGCTGATAGTGCTCTGCACACCCTCTTCCGGTGCGAGGCGTGGGCCCAGGAGCGGGACTCTTTGGAGTCTCGACTAGGGTCCACGTTCCGAGTCGGGTTCATGGTGGACCTGATGTTGAGGAGTCGGGAGGCGTGGAGGCTCGTCCAGACGTTCGCCGAATCCGTCTTATTATAGAAGGAGTAAGCGGAACGCCTGAGACAGAGGCATCCACGCCGGCCGGTATAGGAGGAACTGAGGCGCTGGTTTTGGCCAGTGCCTTAGGTTCTAGTTCTTGCTTTTATGTCTTTGTTTGTGAGTTATTTTGCCAACCCTCCCTAACGGTTCCCACTGCAGATCTGGTTAACGGGATTAATTTCGGGCTGATTCGCAACGTGGTGATGTGAATTATTAAGACGGTGTGGGCCGCCCTGAATTAATGCCACACGGCAGTTCCAGGGCGGTCCACAATAATGCCGGTCGTGAAAAAAAAAAGGGAGCAAACGGGGCAATTCGAGGACGGTGATAATGGTGTACTTACCGCACCGTTACGTGGTGAAAATGGCAAGGGCCCTCATAGAAAGCGTCAGGACCTTCGCCGATCTTCAACTGACACAAACTCCGGAACAGGAGTCGCCGACTACTGGTCCTGGTACCCCGGTGACCAAACAGGACGCGTCGTTCCAGACGCACTACTGGTGGGGACACATACGGCCCAACTCCCAAAGCCGTCGGTAACGCAGCGCCCTCCCCCCCTCAGAGGCGTTAGGGAGTTTGTGGGTGTGTTCTCGCTCGTCCCTGACGTTAAAAAGCGAAGGATGAAAATTAGGAAAAAGAGGGAGGGGTGGTAAAGGACACTGGGTGTTCGATTACGGAATTAACGCCGCCTTTGCCATACAGCGTCGTGGTCCACCGGCCGTCGAAACAGTCTGCCACTGCTCCAGCCACCATGTGGACAGAGGTTGTGAAGCAAAGGGGACCAAAAAAGTGGAGCGGGTGACGACAGCCCCAAAGGTGGGGAGGTCCCTGGTGTCCCAAGGTTAAGTGCCTATTTAAGTGTGTAATATATATATATGTTACTTACAAAAATACTTGTGTTTATTTCTTTTTGATTATTATTATAATAATATTAATCATATTATAAAAATAAACTTATTCTTGCAATAATACTAATAAGTCTATTTGGAACTCATATAATAAAGTACTAAGACATAGACTTTTAATATATAGTAAATGAATGAATGTATGTTACGTTATAATAAATTAACAATACGTGAACATGGCGGGTATTACATATAGAGACGATAGAAGGTCAACTAACTCGCATTACCATCCATACGGATGACACAACGGTCGATTACCAGTATAGCAACGATAATTTTTTTTAACTTTATTTTATTGAAACTGTAGTAATACAAAAAATAAGCAATAACTGAGGTGTAAGGGTGTTTATTTGACCAAGGTTGGATATTTGAGAATTTGGTCAATTCAGGAGCAACGAGGTTCTATCGGGGTTGTAGAGTCCGAGGGTTAAAAGGTTACAAATATATAAAAAAAAATCAAATTAATTGGCCGCAACAAAAAATTTGAAACTTTCATGGCGTTTTACAAAATTATAAGAAAAGGGTCGCCAACCTACTGGGCGAGACAGTGTATTGTCGGACCACAGTAGGATTTTAAAAAAATTAACTTTTTTATATTAAAACAATTAACCAAAAATATAAAATTAATAAATATTAAAGTTGATATCCGTTGAGTCGTTGATAGTAGATGTACACCAAAACCTCGTGACAGTTGTCACATAACCATATTAATGAGGGATGACCTTATACAAGGCCGTTGCCCGTACCTTATAAACAAAGGGAAGTTGATTTTTGAAAGAAAAAAAAATACACGAGTCCATTAAAAATGGAACACGCAAAAAAAATAAAAATATGATGGTTAAGTTAAATTAAGGGGACTTTATTAAGTAAAAAAAAAAAAATCAAAAAAAAATTAAATTAACACGAGGCAAAAAACCGAATGGTCAAAAAACCTCGTCTACAAATTAAAGGGGAACAAAGACAGAAAAAAAAAACAGATATTAATAAAAAAATTCTAGTTACACCTACACTTTTATTGTTAGAGAATACGATGAACGTCTTCGGGTACCCGCCGTCTATTAATCGCAGCATTACCGCTAAGCACGGTGGGTATACGCCCCAAGTAAGCGACTGGTTTTAGGCAGTTAGACTTAGCTTGCAAGACGTTGGGACACACCGGAATAAAATGCACTACGTCACCACATTGTACCAATATATTATCACCCATAAAGTATAATATAAAACCTAAAAACAAAATCACAAAAAAATATATATAACATGACATGTGGTCTTGTAACTCGCCTGCCATGTTGAGGGACCTAAATAAAAAAAATAGGGGCACCTACACAAAAAAAAACACTATAAAAAAATATAAAAAAAATTCGCCACACGTGCTTATGGCACAGCGCACTAAAAAAAAAAAAACTGGCTCAAAACATTAAATAAACATTATACATTACCCGCCCCGAAGGGCTAAAGAAACAGGAGCAAGGTTTAACCGACGCCGTGATAAAAAAAATTACATTTTTACATAGCGGGCACTCACGAGAAAAACAAAATTATATTTCAATAAACACAAAAGTTGCAGCGCACACAACTAAATCTACCGCTACGGACGGGAAATAGTATGACCAGTTCCGACTATAGCTATTCCCCAACAAAACGTTCGGCGTTTGACCCGGCGGTCCGTTGGCGATAACACGGCTAGCCTTTAGAGTAGGGGTCAAAAAAAAACTAAATACCCAGTGCCGGAAATTATTAAGAACAATTTAAATCATATGGCGACAATGTATGCGGTGAGCAGTGCAAATGATGTTCAAGATGGGAAAGGAGCGGGGTGAATGTACACACAAATGCCGTCCATGAACCGGTCTGAAGTAGTACACAGCTGACTATCTCGCACGCGCATAAACAAATCACAACACCTTATCATGATTACTTATTTGATAAACGTCGCCGCAGTCCACATTCGGCTCAACATAAATATATATACATAAAAATAGATAAAAAAAATAAATAAATACTTTTGTCACGTTATAATTGTAATACGAATAACTCCGGATAATTACTATTGAAAAAGTTAGGTCAATAACAATTCATGCATGGAATAACATTGGCCGGATCAACAAGATATCGATCTAAACTGTAAATTACTATCGGGACCACGTGCTTTTCAACGTAGCAGTCAGTGGATTAAGGCACAGATAATCAACTCAACTGCATAAATCAGATTTCAATATGTTAAATCATGTAATTTTGTTAGTTATTTTATGGGTACTTAATTTACTAATGTGACAGTTGTTATATCCCTATTATTTATGTCATTATATTTAGCTGCCGTCTAAACATACTTGTTAAGTTCATTTATTATTTTCACTCGTTTTCTTCCTTTATTCTACGTATTTTATGTTAAGCAATTACAACCAATAAAACCCATTTATTCCTTTTTCGAGCCGATTGAGTACCCGCTTGTGTAAACAGGTTCCGGATTCCTTTGGCCTTCATTCCCGGCTTTGTTCAATATTTTGATTAGCAGACCCTGGTTAGGTTATATTTATTTGTCATTTAATGTAATTATAGTGTTTTATAAGACTAATAAGTACTTAATTATTAGAAGCTATTAATTTGTATTAAATTTAGTTCATTATTTATAGATTAATAACTTTTTGTTATATAGTCTACTTATAAATTGTTGGTAAATATTTTATATTTATTTCGCGTTTAGTACCATTATGTGAGATAGACATTTTGTATTTTTTCTTCTTAGCGTTTAAAGTTTCTCTATAGAGATATTACAAATGACCTAACTGGTAAGTACCTGAAATAATACACTGAGGCAACAAAGAGGCGATGGCCATCTTACGAATACTATGTAATGTGATTATGTATAAGGTATGAACTAGTCAGTAACAATTAATAAAGTTTGAATAGAAATAAGTGATCTATTGCTTTATCATTCTTTACTCAGATTATTAATTCTAAATAATTGGGTTAATATAAATTTACTTACTTCTTTTATTTGGCTTGTACGAAGATCATCAAGGTTTGCGTAAAGATTTATACTGCCTCTTTTAAATAAATAAAGTGTTAAGTGAGTCTCTTAGTAAATCAGCGCCTTTTTATATTATTTTTAATTACCCCCATCTTGGGTTGTTAACGTCAGCGCTTTTAGTGATTTTCAGTTTATTGTATAAAATTTGAACATAATATGATAGTTATTTTAAGATAAGTTGTATAGTGTACAATAATCAATTTAACATGTATATACATATACAGGGTGATTTTTTTATCATAACCCTCTCAATTACTTACAGAATAATAATAATTAAAAAAAAATTTTTTATTATTATCTTTAGTTACACATTATTCTTGAATTATTAACTATGTAATACTTTTTAAGTTCATCCCTTATGCCTGGTAAGGGTGTCAACTTTGTTTTTTTAAATGGTAACACATATTTTTAATTTAATAAAATGTTTGAGTTTTTAATTCAATAATAAATGGCATTTGAATTTTTAATAAAACTTAATTTGTTTATTAGATATAAACATTTAAAGTTTCAAATTTTTGAGTTAATATATAGGTATACTACACAAGGGATTACAAATACAGGTAGCTAATTGATTTTTTATGACATCGATATTAGCAGGTACACAGCATTGTTATTATCAATGATAGTAAGGTACATTGTTGTGAGTTTATAAATACACTAACTGTGAATACAAAAAGTATATCTATTGATAGTCACAATTGATAATAAACAATCCGTGACTGTGATAGCAATATCATAAAAAACCAAGAAAAATCAGTTTTATTTAATTTTTAAAAAAAAATTACAGTTTCCAGTTATACTTTTCCAGTGTCTTAAATTTTAATTGTACACAGAAATTGTACAGAAGTAATATTAATCACCGTGATATCTTCTATAAAAAACGTTATTTGAGTTTTTTTCAAATTATGAATCCTTTCCAAATAAAAATTTAAAACAACTACGAAAGNAAAACGTTATTTGAGTTTTTTTCAAATTATGAATCCTTTCCAAAGAAAAATTTAAAACAACTACGAAAGCGTGTTTTTTTTTTTAAATTTTTTTTGCATGTATGTTTTTTTGTTCATAAATTAACAAGTTTTCTTAGTTATATTAAATAAAAAAAAAAAACAAGAAACACAATAAAATAATAATTGTAATAGATGAGTGTTTAATATTTTGGAGAAAGTCGCGTATTCCTACACAGTTTTCTTCAGGCTGTGTTATTAAATTAAAAAAATTGTATGAGAAATGGAGAAAGTTGGACAAAAATAAATCTAGACAAACAAAAACACAAGAACAACATTATAATATTTTTTCTGAAGAATTAGACAACCTCTTTGACATTTCTCATATCGAAGCTCTGAATATGATGAGTAATTATCCTTAGACTAACAGTTTTTATTATCACAACTTAAAAATGGCCGCCCAGGGTGCATCTTTGGTATTGATATGAAGTTAACAGGTAATGAAAAACGTAAAATTACTCGACAAGAAAAAGATGATCAAAAGAAAAAAGAAAAGTTAGAAATCGCAAATTGTACAAGTAATTATTAAATATTACACAATAATTTCAGTACATTATAAGTAAGCAGTTTGTATATACCGAAGTATTTTATTATTTAGCCGAAACTCAATATTATAGCAGCTCTAGCTCCGAGGACGAAGATATTGATACGGAGGAAAACGTTGAAGAAATGAGTCAATTACCTGGGCCTTCAAAAGAAGTAAATGCACTAGAAGATATATGTTGTTTTGTAGTTGAATGTTATATTAAAATGTGATTTTTAGCTGCGAATATTATAGCAGCTCCTATAAATGATTTAATGTTATTAAAAAAGCTATTAAATTACAGTAATAATAAACTAGAAGAAGTAGCTATAAAACAATTTATAAACCATTTATGATATTTAAATGATGAGTGTGCTGTGTTTTCTTTATTTGACGATCGACTTGACATTAATACTAAACAGCGAATGGCAAAAAAAATATTAAAAGGTTATGAACAGAGCACGAATGAAGAGCCTGAAGAAAATGAAGATTCAAATATAAAATTAATTTTAAATATGAAGATTTATCAGATTTTCTAGAAAAAGATGTTCCTTTTTCGTTGCTCAGCAACAATTCATGGAAATTATTCCAACGATTTAAATTAAAATTCAAGTTTATATATGTAGATCCTACCACATGGAAATAAATAATGAATACAATAACGCCAAAGAAATATTATCCTCGACAAAAATAGTAAACGACAGAATTCAACGACAAATTTGGTATGAAAATCAAATTCAATTTATATTACAATTATCAAATTATATAATAATACTGCAAAATTTAAAATTTAAAATTATTATAACCTTTACTTTGGACTATTTTAGGTGGTTCAACTATATCGCCAGCTGTATCCCAGATGTAGCCAAGNCAATATTTTATTGTGTTTCTTTTGTGAATAGAATAATGAGTTATATTATTGAATATTCCTCAGAATAATCTTAAACTCCAACCAAATTTGTTATATAATAAGTGTACATTCATGCAAGAGTTAATAATAATAGTTAGAATTTTAATTGTAAAAATAATGCCTAAAATTCCAGACATGAATGAACCAAAATATGTGAACCATCCCCAAATTTGATGTAATTTATCTTCTACCATGGAACTTATGACTGAAGAATCAATAAGTTTGTGTAGATTTATTTGATTGGTTACTTCATATCCTAATGTTTGACGAACAATGTTGTTTTGTATTGCTGTAATTTCTTGATCGAACATTAAATGTTTTTGTAATGCTTGCATTACATCTTGATTATAAATACCAGCGGACATTAAGCATTCCGGGGATTTATAATTCCATGTAAATTTGGTTTCTGGTTTTAATATCTCTGTTGTTTTGACATCAATTAAATTTGGATCGAGTCCAAACCATTCTCCATCTAAAAAGTAAGCGCATGGTAATCTATTGTTACAAGTAGTTTCTGTTCCATATTTTTGTAATATGTGTGATTTTGGTGCCATGAAGGATGATTTATTTTGATGTATGACATGTAGTTCATGAAAACAAGTATCTTTTTTGCCATTTCGACTAGAACTGGTTTGCATTTCATGAGGTAGATGATTTCTCCACTAGATATTGCCATACAACCAGGAGTTTCACACATGGCGTAAGAATATTCTGCCAAACTGTATGAGGCTAGAGATAATTTTTGCATTAATATTTTTCTTTCTATGTTGCATTGTTTTGTTATAATATCAATGTATAAATCATTTAATGATCTAGAAATATGGAATTCAACCCAAACGAATTTTGTGTTGACATATGAAATTAAGTCCGTGTGTTGAGGAGAAATAGTTTTTAATTTGAAGTTTTCTAAGTGTTGCGTCTGTGTTACAATGTATAATTGAGGATATTCTGTCTGTATGACAGGTATAACGCAGGCTTCAATATTTTTTAAATATCTTAATGCAAAAGCAATTCCTTGTGTTTCAACAAGGAAAGTCCTTGTTTCATCAGTTGGATTAGAAAAAGATTTTGATTGTATCACTGATGCTGGGCCGTCATAAAGAACAACGTAGTCCAAATCGCAGTCTTGAGAATTTGTATTCCATATGACTTCACCTTTGGAGGAGTCAAAACCATATGATTCTGAAAGTGTGAATCGTACGCCATTTGGTAATATCTTAGAATTTTCTCTGTAATTTGTTGTATCATATCCTTCTGTTAAAGTGATTTCATATTTTGCTTGTACTATAGTTTTGTGAAATATGCCTCTATTATTAATAAAAGTAGTACCTTCACAGTTGCCTTTATGGTCAATGGATCCAGCAATTGTAGAAAAAGCTTGTGTTGTATGATTAATTTTTAGATTGTGTAATATTCCTCCTAATGGTAACTGATAGAATAATTTATTGTGGATTTCTTCACAGCGTACAGTACCTAATTCTGTTACTTCTAAATAATAACCATCAGGAAGAGCTTGTAGATTACCGAATGTGGAACATTTAAAAATTAAATAGTTAATGGATATAAGGCAGGTTCTGTAGAAAATGGTGTGTGTTTCTGATTTTTGTAATAATTTAATTCGTTCTATTCTCATCGTTTTTGTTGGCCGTGACTTCTCGCATTGTTCTACTGAAAGACTACTAAATGACGTTATGTTTAAATGGTCTACCGAACAGTCGTATGCAATGATTGAGTGAACTTCAATGAATATAGTGGAGAATATGATTGGTAATAGCAGATTCATGTTTACTTTTTTCTTTTATATTATATGAAATTAAAAATGTATACAAGGTTAAGATTGAATAACATTTTCAGATTAATTTATGCCAAATATATCTATAAAAAAAAATTTTAGTTCATAGAAAATTTATTGTTTTCATGTGATAAGGTGAATTGAGATAAATACTGTGAAAGTAAATATCAGAATTAAAATTAAATTGAATTAACTATGCTATAATTGATTTGGTGTAATGTAAATATATTTATAATAGAGACAAGATAAAAATTGTTTTTATTTGTATATATATTTTATTTATTTATTTATAAGATAACACCCTCGAAGGGCAATGTAGTACAGGTAGTAATATAATAATATAAATACAATTTTAAAAAATTAACAATATACAGTGATACATTTATAAAATTAAGGTGAACAACAATTAGATATTAAGTATAAAAATAATATAAATTAGAAGTAATGAATTATTATGAATATAACATTGAATATTTGTGTTAGAATGATTATTATTAGTTATTACACATTTTAATTTGTTAGGACAATCATAAAAAAAATCAAAGTTGGAAATATTATTACAAGACATTAACATACGGTTTAATGGGCTATATTTAATGAAATTATTTTTCCCTAGAATAGTAAAAAATAATTGTTGAGATCGGGTATTATAAGCTGGTATTTTAAAACAAATTTGTTCGAGTAGCTCTGGGCAGATAATTTTATTATTTAATAGGTTGTATATAAATGTTAAATCAATAAATAGGCGTCTTGATTCTAAGGTTGGGATTTGACATTTGATTGCAACATCATTGATTGATTTACCTACCATACCTATTTTGTGAGCTATCATTCGAAAGAAGCGTCTTTGAGTTTTTTCTATTTTATTTTTGTGGCCGGCTTGAGTTGGGTTCCAAATAATAGAGCCGAATTCAAGTGTAGATCTAACAAGAGCTGTGTATAAGGTAATTAAACAATTGGGGTCGTTAAATTCAGAGCAATTTCTCTTTATAAATCCTAAATTCCGAATAGCTTTATTATATAGTATGTTAATGTGTTCAGAAAAATTTAGATCATCTGACAGTATTACACCTAAATCTCGAATATGGGAAACTTTTTTTAGTTTGTAATCACCAATATTATAGTCAGAAGGTATTCTTACTTTGCGACGACAAAATGAAATAAATGAGCATTTAGAACTATTTATCTCTAAGCCATTTAATGAACACCATTGAAATAGACTATTCAAGTCAATTNTAAATGAACACCATATATTATTTTTTTTTTTAATTATTTATTAGTTATTATGCCTTCTATTTTTTTGTGTATGATTTAAATAAAATAAGTTTGACGTAATTAAATCAATGTTATAATATAATAAAAAAATTTAGTTGATCAATATATGTAGATCTGAATATAATAATTTCATGTTGAGTATTGATGATAATAAGAAAAAAATGTTGTAAATAATTATATATATTTAAAATATATGTATAAGTTGTTTGTCAAAATTAAAAAAAATATATGTGTCCAGTAATTTTTTGTGGGAATTGGGTATTTATATTTCTTATCGGGTTTTTTGGTCAAACTTCTACTAATGAGTCCCTCTTCCCAACACATATGTCCATCATCGGACGGTATGTTCGGTCGAAATATAGCGCTGTACCATCTCCTCATATCGAACTCTACATCGCATGCAGCATAATTGGCTATTTCTGTGGCCAGAAATGATATAGGTTTCGATTTAAAATATTGGATTACGTCGTGAGTCCATATAGAATTATATTTTGAAAGATGATAATTATGCACTACAATCTTTCGGTGTTTTTCTTTAAAAAAGCATTCAGGGCATAATTTCTGTCTGTTACATACTCTTTTATCGTTCTTCCAAAAGGTGTTTTTTATGATATAAATCCCGTGACAAGATGGGTCCATATTCTAATAACATTAGAGAATAAAGTATAAGAGTATTGTTCTTAAAATGTATGTATTTAAGAGATTATTAAATCGTTCAAGAATAATTAAAATAAAGAAGGAGAAAGGAAAAAAAGTATATTATATATGGTATGGATACATAATTTGTATACAATAATATGAAAGATGTTATAAAGTTTATTAATATGAATAATGCATTTCTTTGGATGTTTGGTATTTATCATAATAATGAGAATTAAGCATTTCCGCAGTATTAAGTCTTTCAATATTTAGAAATATTGATTGTTTATGTTTGGGGGGAGTATGCTGTAGAAAAACCTTGTTTTACGCCCAAGTTTTCACAAACTTGCTTAACTTGGTTATTTCTAAAATGTGTGCCCCTGTCTGATGTAAATTGTTCAAAGCATCCCCATTGAGAAACTATTTGAATAATACATTTTACAGTTGATTCGGCTGTATTTGATTCAACAGCTTTAGTAAATAGATATTTTGTATTGTGACAAGTAGCCACTAAAATATATTTATTTTTATTACTAGACGGTAAGGGTCCAAGATAGTCAAAAACGAGTCTTGATATGGGCTTGCTTGTGATTGGTATTGGTTGTAAATAACCAATAGATTTTCCACTTAATTTTTTATTTACTTGGCAATTAGGACATGGCTTTATGAAATTAGTAACATCTTGTCGTACGTCGGTAGTGCCCCAACGTAGACACAAAAGTTTAACACAAATTTGTTAATGTTTTATATATATATATATAGACGACGAGTTCGTCGTTCGAGCTCTTCTCGAGTCCTCCGTTGGATAAACTGATCAGCCCCAATCCCTCTAATTAGTGAACTACTAAAGGGGTAGAGTTTAGACCCGTCAGCACAGTCTAGCTCAAAAGTAGCAGACTGAAGGGTGGCTCCTTGTCAGCCACCATCACAACTACTTTTTTACTATACCCACTAAAGAACGGTTAAGCCCAAAAACTAGCCAGCTCGTACACTAATTATTAAGATTGACTAAAGGACCAGCAGTCCAACCTTGACTCTAGCTGCACACACACACACAATTCTAAGAACACGGTGAATATAAAATATTTGCTCTAAGTCCAGGTTTTAAAATAACAATTTTATTTAAGAAACGTATCAAACACAAAGTCAAAAAGTAATATCAAAAATGTAACACAAAACAAAATTAAATCGTACAAAGACACTCGCGTACCCGTAACTCGACGTTTCTTCGACAAAAACGTCCAGTCACGTCTCGCCCAGTATCGTCACCCTATACTTTTCATGTTTCCCTTTCATATTCTTTTTCCCATCATTATTAATTTGCTTACCCTGCATTTCCGCAGTATTAAGTCTTTCAATATTTAGAAATATTGATTGTTTATGTTTGGGGGGAGTATGCTGTAGAAAAACCTTGTTTTACGCCCAAGTTTTCACAAACTTTTTTTCATATTCTTTTTCCCATCATTATTAATTTTCTTACCCTGCATTTCCCTTTTATATGGAATTATTATATTGCTTAAGAGTTCAAAAATTGCTTACTACTATTGTAAAGCTTATATTATACTAAAATCGACGTAATTCAATACTTCCTCATCTTATTACTACAATATNCGTAATTCAATATTTCCTCATCTTATTACTACAATCTTTAACAAGATTTTGTCAATAATATTTTTGCTGTATTTTATGTATTGTTTGAGAGATCCTAGTGTGACCTCCTATAGGACTTTCATGATAAGATTTTAAAATATTAGATGTTAAATTTGAAGGGATTACTTAAATTGTTTCAATAATTTTTGTGTTTGTGAATTTTTTGTAATATAATAAGTCATTTTTAATAATAAATTGTCTTGATTTTCTTTTGAATTTTTTTGGGATGTCTTTATTATGTAAAGCATCAATAATATTTTTAAGAAATTCATTATTAAGTTGTGATTCTTTAATTTCAATTAAATTTAAATTTAGAGTATTTAATATTTTATCAATTTGAAATATTATTAATTGAATATCTGGATAAAGCGTCTGCTACTTTATTTTCTTTGCCTTTTTTGTATATTATGTTGAAATTGAAGTCTAATAATTTTAAAGTTAATCTAGCAGTTCTAGCAGATAGAATTTTTAGACTTTTATAGTATTGAAAACTAATGTTGTCGCAAAAAATTACGAAATGTCTCATCCAGAGATATTCTCTAAAGTATGTAACTCCAAAACATAACCCTAATAACTCTAATGTAGTTGAAGAATATGTTTTTTTCATTAGGTAATAATTTTCTACTGGCATAACCTACTGGAAATAAAACATTATCATGTTCTTGTTCTAAACATGCACCTAAACCAATAATAGAGGCATCTGTTATTAAAAATATCTTTTTATCATCATCAAAATGTTTAAGAACTGGATGTATAGTTAAAATTCGTTTAAGTGTGTTGAATGAATCATTGTGTTCAGAATTCCATAGAATCATTTTTGTGTCTCCTTTTATTAAATCAGTGAGGGGATTTGCTATTTTTGCAAAATCTTTTATGTTTTCTATAATATGAGCACATTCCTTTAAATGATCTCATATCTTTTTGAGTTTGGGGAACTTTAAACTCAGTGATTGCTTTAGTATTTTTATCTAATGGTTGTATACCCTCTATATTTATCTTATGACCTAGTAGTTCTATTTCGTCATAAAAAAATTTACATTTACTTGTTTTTAAAGAAAAATTATAATGATTCATTATTTCAAAAGCTTGTTTTAAATTTTCTAAGCTTTCGTTAAAAGTTTTTTCAAAAGAAGTTAAGTCGTCAAGATAAATAATTAATGATTTTTATAATAAAGATGAAAAGATTTCATTTAATTTTCTTTGAAAAATAGCACTACTATTTTTAAAACCTTGAGGTAATCTAGTAAAAGTGTAAAGACCAAGTGCAGGAGTAAAGGCCAATTTATATTGATCTTTAAGTCTGACAGGTATTTGAAAAAATGCACTGTTAAAATCTAATAAATTAAAATATTTTGAATTTCTAATGCTCTTAATAAGTATTAGATATAAGTCTGATTGAACTCTTTCATTAAGTTCCTTGTATAAGACTACTAATCTATAAGAATTTTTGTCTTTTTTACTAACCAAAAAAGCAGGTGCTCCAAAATTAGATGTAACTGGTTTTATTATATCTGCCTCTAAAAGTTAATCTATATGTTTTTTTAATTCCTCTCTCTGTTCTGGTGAGATTCTATGAGAAGCATTGAATTAAGATTCAGTAAAATTTGGTTTCATTTTGATTTTACATGGAACTACATTCGCATGTTTAATTAAACTATTATCATCGCAAAATAAATGTGTATACTGTGTAATCAAATCAGTAGCCTGTTTATGTTCAGAATTTGTTAAGTGAGGTGAAATATTGATTGTATTTCCTTCCATATCTACAATGGTTGGCTTACTTTCATGTGTATGTGTATTAGTGTTTAAAATTTTGTTATTTTATGATTTTAATAATCTTTTGTTTTTATTGACAAATTATTTTCATTAATGATTAAATTATTAATGTCAATATTACTGTCAACATCATTGGCAATATTATTAAATTCTTTTTTGTTTAAAAATAGATTCTTTTAAATTGTCTATAGATTCAAATTCTGTAAAATTTATTGTTTTTAAAGGAATATCCCTTGATGGTTTATTTGATTTTGTACCTGGAATCCAGTGTGTGTGTTTATCTACATTGTATAAGACTATAGGTGGGCGATTACCTAAACCATAAATGATTCCAGTTTTATCTGTATCATTAAAAATATATGTGTCATGATTGTAATGATTCACAATAGCTGCTAATTCATCATCACTAAACCAATAATTAGGTAGATCAGATAATTCTAAAAGCTCTAATATTTCAAAAACAGAATTTACTTTTTCATCTTTTCCATCATTAAGTGTGTTTATAATTTCAAAAAATCCGCAATTATTTTCACTATAAATGTTTTCTCCCTTTTTATAAGATTTAAAAATTTTTAAGTTATCATTATTCTGATTATAATTATTGACTTTGTCTGATATATTTTTATTATAAAATTGTTTAATTGTGTTTATAACTGAATTGTGTTTTTTAGTTTTCCAATCATTAGTAATATATTCATTATTTTGATGGCATATTAAAATATTAATACTAGTGTTTATAAAAGTCGAAAAAATCATTTGTTTAATTATGGTCCATTGATGCTATTCTAGGCATTGCTATATGTGCATCATGATATTTTATCATTTCAATTTTTAAGTTAATTAAAGCTTTTTCAATATTTATGTATTCTAGCTTTTCAAAATAATAATTTTTTGTAATTAAGAAATAAATTACTCTACCATTAGCACAAACTGGGATAGCATCACCTATTTTTGGATTTAATTTGTATAAGTTGGGAGCCATAGTACCATATTTATTACTTATATCTAATTATATGCCCTTATTCATTTTAAGGTCAGCTCAAATACAATGTGCGATTGAATAATAATCGTATACTATAAACAATTCCATTACTTTTTCAGAAAAGTTATAAGTTAATTGATTACAATTGAAATTATTATCAATAAATACAGGTATAAGAGTGTCTTCATTAAATTTTATTACTTCCTTATCAAAGTCTATGATACTATTTTGTTGTTCCAAAAAATCATTACCAAGAGGATAATTAAACAGGATAAGTCTTCCACAACAAATGCTTTAATATGATAATTTATTGATTCAATTTTTAAGACAATATTCGTTGTTCCTAAAATATTTAATGGTCTATTGTCAGGGCCACTTATTTTTAGGTTATATTGCAATTTGATCTGACTGTGAGGTATCAAAGTATGTGTTATGCAACATATATTTGATCCTGTGTCAATCGTGATAGGTATTTTAATATCATTAAATAAAGCATAAAAATTTAAAGCGATAGACATGTGTTTAGTGTGTGTTATGTTATTGATAATTTTGTGTGGTGCTTTAAAAGGTAAACTGTGTCGTTCAGCACCATCGCTTAACCTAGTACTTAGTTTTTTGGAAGTTCTATACAGCTTAAGGCTGTATGTCCAACTAAATTACAAATTTGGCAAATTGTTTGATTGTTTTTGAAAAAACAATTTGACGTGTCATG
Organism: Daktulosphaira vitifoliae; assembly: GCF_025091365.1. Lineage (NCBI taxonomy): Eukaryota > Metazoa > Arthropoda > Insecta > Hemiptera > Phylloxeridae > Daktulosphaira > Daktulosphaira vitifoliae. The sequence continues at coordinate 6,706,442 of NW_026099576.1, read as the reverse complement.
AGAATTTCTATGACATATATTACAATTAAGATTTCTTGAATATTGATTTTGTTTATTTAAATTAGATTGAAAATTATTACTATTTTCATTATAATTGTTTCTTTGAGGTTTATAATAATTTTGATTTTGCCAATTTTGCTTGAAAGTATTTCTGTTTTGTGTATTAATTGGATAGCGGTTTTGATTAGACGACAAATTATTGTTGTTAAAACGCCCTTGATAATTTTGATTATTAGGATTATTTTTATAAGAAAAAACATTATTATGAAATTGATTGATATTATTTTGTGAACTATAATTAGCTCTAAAATTATTTTGAAATTTGTTTGGTTGAAAATAGTTGTTAAATATATTATTTTTTTGCGATCTATTATTCATTGCTGACAAATTATTAAATTGCGAATTGTTTTGATGTTGATTATTGATTGAAGTTAATAAATTCATTATAAAATTGTTCTTGATTTTGTTTTAAACATTGAAATTCCTCAGTTAATTTTTTAATATCATTATTTTCATTATTTTGATTTATTTGATTAATTTTTTCATTTATTATAGACTGTTTTATTTCAGATGGGCTTTAATTGTTTCTCCAGTGATCATAAATTCAACTTTTTCATAGTTACAAATATTTCTTTTTAACTCTTCTAAATTGCAATTATCAAGAATACTAACATATCTAGGAATACTTGGTCTAAGACCTTTCATTACATTTCTTACTAATTCAGTCTCCAACATATTACTATCAATTATCTTACATAAAGCTTCCATATCATTAATATAAGCAACCGTTTGTTCATCATCTAACTGTTTTCTTTTTTCTAATAATATACGTAACATATCATTCTAAGAAATAGGTTCAAATTCTTCTATAACTTTTCTAAAAATGTAATTATCAGCACAAATTTTTTTTATACATACATTATAAGTACATCTTTCATTTGACATACTTTTTATTAAAATTGGACATTTTCCCCATATATAAGGGGCGTTCAAAACTTGAAACATTGTATAAAAAATAGAACTTTTTCAACTTAATTTTTGAAAATGATCCGGAAATACTGCGTCCTTTAAATATATATAAAATTAAAGGTTATGTCATATACTAAAAAATGAAAAAAAAAATTTGTCCCGACGAACTATCTTCTATGTGCTAATGGCTGTCGAATTTAAAAAAAAAATGTAATGTTTGCTATAAAAATCACCTTCTATCGGGATGTTTTTTATTCTTAAAACTGCCATAACTTTTTCAAATATTAACAAATAAAAATAATATTTTTTTATATAGAAACCTTTGGTAATTTCCTTTCATTTGATATCTTTTTTTTTGAAAATATAACACTTAATTTGCTCATAGGCGGGATTTCAAATAGCAACTTTTTACAAAAACTCACTTTTTCAACTTAATTTTTGAAAATGTTCCAGAAATACTGCGTCCTTTAACTTTTCTGATAATTGTGCTGTAAATAGTAATTATAAAATTTCCTGATTGCATTAATCTTAATCATTAATCTGATATCAATCTTAATTTCATTTTTTTCTATTTAATAATGTAAATTTCAAACTTGCAAAGTTGAGCTAAAAGTTATGGTAATAAATTCATTTTTGTTCTATTTAGACTTTCACTTTGAAAGACAAAAAAAGAAGGTTCAAAATGATTTCTTTTAACATATTAAAAATCAAAATCAATAATAATTTGAAAACAATTAATTTAAAAAATTATATAATATATAATTAAAAAAAATACTAATCTGGGTAAAATTAAGGAAATAGAAGTTGATGTTGCTTTTGTCCATCAATTTTTTAGAATTAAACACTATCTACAGATTTTCATCGAAGCGTTTCTAATGAGAGTGATTTTAATCACTGTCAGATTAAATCTATACTGGACCTAACAATGCAACATCCCTACTACGACCCTACCCCACTGTGCTGGGTTTTTGAAATATAATTTTATTTAAATTCACTTTTTGTTTTCCTTTAAACTCAGGTATTTTCCTCTGATTTAATTTCACTATATAATTGAAATATATATATATTTTACTCGAATAATTTTAATTCACTTATTTAATAGTGACTTTTATTCTCAATTTGAAAATTCAATACTCAATTCAATTTACTTTTTATTTCAGTATATTGTAGTAATACAAAAAATTAGCAAAAACTGAGGTGTTAGGGGATTTATTTGACCAAGGTTAGATATTTGAGGATTTGGTCAATTCAGGAGCAACGAGGTTCTATCGGGGTTGTAGAGTCCGAGGATTTAGAACAATAAAGACAAGTAGATATAAAAAGAAATTATTAAAGTTTCTCTATAGAGATATTACAAATGACCTAACTGGTAAGTACCTGAAATAATACACTGAGGCAACAAAGAGGCGATGGCCATCTTACGAATACCATGTAACGTGATTATGTATAAGGTATGAACTAGTCAGTAACAATTAATAAAGTTTGAATAGAAATAAGTGATCTATTGCTTTATCATTCTTTACTCAGATTATTAATTCTAAATAATTGGGTTAATATAAATTTACTTAGTTCTTTTATTTAGCTTGTACGAAGATCGTCAAGGTTTGCGTAAAGTTTTATACTGTCTCTTTTAAATAAATAAAGTGTTAACGCAAAATAATAGTATTCAATATCGCTTAAAATGTACCGACACGGGGTAGAACCTAGTTTGTTCAAAATAAATCAATTAGGAGAATACTGAATTCCTTATTGAATTCAGATCTTCAAAAGAAGAGAAAATTGAGAGTCTCTTAGAAAATCAGCGCCTTTTTATATTATTTATAATTACCCCCATCATGGATTGTTGCCGTCAGCGCTTTTAGTGATTTTCAGTTTATTGTATAAAATTTGAACATAATATGATAGTTATTTTAAGATAAGTTGTATAGTATACAATAATCAATTTAACATGTATATACATATATAATAGCTAGTGTACAAATGTGTATATGTTATGACAGATAAATTAATTATTTGTTTGTATACAATTGGTATAAAATATTGATATATTAAAATATATTAAAATATATTAAATATAATTATATTATTAATTAAATATTAATTATATTAATTAACTATGAAATATTGATAAATGCATGATGCGTACTACAGAGCATTGTCCATATTACGACAAAACTGTCATAACTATTTTTAAATATGAACAAATATTAAAATCGTATTATAAATAATAAGTTGAAATTGTTGATTATGAATAATTTGTTGATTATACTTTTTTAAATAACGTTCTGATATTACGCCTTGGCATCAACACTATATTCTTGTGTTAATACATAATTCATATGTTATGTAATAAATAGTACATATCATGATTATATTCTGAGTTTCAATTTAATTAGTAAATCATATAAAATATTAAAATACTAAGTGATAAAATATATGCTAAATTACTCGAAATATGTATAAAAGAATAGTAATTTATTAAAACAATAATAAATACTTAAAATTGTCAAATATTATTTTTATGCGTAGAACTTAAACAAATAATGCCATTAATAAAACATAATTGCAAACGTGATAAATAATGAAAGTAAAAAAAACGATTACAAAAGATATATACCAGCTTGTAAAAGTAAAGAAAAATTTTTTATGCAGTTTTTGTTTCTTAATTTAATTTTTAATACTTCAAAAAATGATTCTGAAAAAAATTATATTATTATTGACCATTCATTTAATACTTGGGATATCCTATAATGATTTAAAGTGTAATTTTTTGAAATATATGTTAAATTATTTTAATCATAATAATCGCTATTTAATTGAATTGATTGAAAACAAAGAAAAATATGACGTGGATAGTTTAAGCAAATATGGCAATGCAATAAAAACTCATGGCGAAATCGTATTAATAATGTTAGATGTTTTAAGGGAAGCTGATAAAAAATTTTACCCGAAAGAATTGATATCAGTCAATTTATATTTAAATAATGTCTCTGGGAATGTTGAATTCTATGCTAAAAACGATGACGGAATATTTGATTTGTCAGATAAAACTTCAAGTATTATTAAAGGTTACAAAATGCATCATAAGTTATTGTCAGATCATTTATACATTATAATAGCCAAACATTGTCAATGTGCCATATTTGACGAAGTATTTATTTATATTCCCGATTACAACGAATCAGGCGAATATACTCTCGGAAATTTTCAAATTGTTTCAAATAAACTTAGAAACCGATTGTTACAAAGTGATAAACATCAAAACGACACCGATGAATATATTAAAAATTTAACATTTAGTAGAGTATATTTTTATTTTAAAAAAGCTATTAAAAGGTGTGAATACTGGGAATTTTTACCAAAAAATTTACTATTTTATAACTTTATGATGAATAATCGCGAAATTTCTGAAAAAGATCTTATAAGAAATTCTCAGGATAAACAATATCCACAGTTAATAAACGGAAGAATTCAAAATGTTTTAGATTTTATTCGATTTGCACCACTCGCTATAATTTGTCCCGACGAAAGACACTTGACCCTTTTTGATATATTTAGATATATCAAGTATAGTTTTTACACGAAAGATATACAAGTATTTCATGTACTTCTAATGACTGCAACATTTCGTCCTATTGCTTTACTCGTTAGACTTCTTATCAATATTCTTAGGTCCTCAATAGACGTTTACAATTTTTATAGTGACGAAAAAGAAAGTTTAATATTGTATCATAATATTATTTTCGTTGGTAATAGAATAATTGAAATTTTTCAAGATTTTGTTAATTTGGATCTCTTTGGTGATGGCCCATCTAGAGTATTTCTTAAATTATCAGAAATAACTTCTCAATGTCTTAAATATTTCATTAATAAAAATAACACAAGTGTCAAGTTATCATCCATAAAACTGATGCATTCATTAAAATCATTTTTTTATGATAACAAATTTAATTTTGATAATATATATGAGTATTCTACAAAGGATATTATCAATACTTGCTTTAATGAATTGACTGTAAACATGAAACATACGGAAACATTTTTGAGAAACTTAGAAGAACACAAAAAATTATTTGAAGTAACCAAAAAAACTTTGAATATTAATCACAAGTTAAATTTACAATTGACTAATGTTTTCAATAAATATACAATGAGTAAGTTTTAATGTAAATTTAATTTTATTATGAGTTTTACATATACGAAAATTAAATATAATAGTTAAAAAATAATTGAAGTATTATTATTATTTAGAACTAACATTTTTCTTCACTTATTATTTTTCGAAATTATCTTAATTATAATTATTATAATCTTGTAAATATCATTATCATTTTAAGTATGTCTTTTAATCTCTTTTAAAATGTATCATATAAAAATAAAAATACCATCATATTTTGCTTTTAGATGTGTTATGTCAAACTAAAGATATTTATACATTATTATATAAATTCAATGATGAATATGTCACTCAAATTGTTGATTACGATAAAAACATTACATTTGATGATGATGAAAAAATAAACAAATATATGAGTTATGAAAATTATCCTGAAGATTATATCAATAATGATTATTACTACGATCTACACTATTATCCTATATATTTGAAAAATTATATATTGTTTATATAAATTGTACGCAATTTTTATAATTATAAATAATATTTAGATTATTTTTACACATGGACTATATTATACCTTAATGATAATATTATAATTAGGGTTCGGATTTAGATGTCCTAAAAAACATTAAAATATGTCTTAAAACAAAATAATGTACTATGCAAATGTTTTAAAATAAAAATATAATGTAAAAAGATTTTAATGATTTATATGTATACTGTTATTCTAACATCATTTATTGTTTTAAATATTTCCAAAAATAATTTATACAGGGAATGACATTTGTTTTCTCTAAACTTCTGAAATAATGAACTATTCATTTATTTGCTTTTGTTCGGTCGTGACGAAACAGTTTGGTGGGTGAGCGCCGGTTTTTTATTCTCTTCAACAAGAGCGCGACCTGTCACAACTGGTTTACTTGTTAGGGTAGTGTGTGGCGGTGGTCGCGAAGGGTCATTCGCGTATCGGCATGCATAGAGTGGTTTTGTGTATCACGGACTCTAGTGCGTTATTTTGTTGGTTTTGTTTTCTTTGACGGTTTTATGTGTTCAATTCACTCTGTTGATTGCGTCGGGCTCAACTGCTTTACTTGACACATTCACTATCTTCTTTTGGGTACAGAAAGCAAGGTCAGACTATACATTTTCTGTTTGTCAAAATATTAATTACTAAAAATTTATGTTGTTGTATTTTAGTATATTAGTTTTTAAATGTAAGTACTAACAATAGATTTAAGATAAACCAATTTTGTTACTGTATTAGAGAGTACATATTTAATTTCGGTAAATAAATTACAGTCCATTAAAAACGTTATTCTTTTAATTTTATTTTAAGGAACCTTTAGACGTGATTTCACTCGGCGATTGGTCGTCCGAGTATTTCGCGTCGCACATTTTGGTCCATTCGGGACGGATTTTTTATAAATTTATTATTTTAATCTTTAATGTAATTTTTAGAATTTGTTTTAATTGCTTAGCTTATAGGGTTTTTTTTATTGTAAGTGCCTATTTTGCTGCTTAAATCCTATTTTTATCTTGTTTCTGCACACAAAACGAATAATTGAAGATGCCGCGCAGTAAAAACATAAAGGTAGTACCGGAGCTATCTCGGGTGTTAGTGCGTGCGCGAGCCGCTCGTGACAGTGCAGTACGCACGGTACGTAACGTGTTTGCGTTATCCCTCGAAGCGCGTACAGACGTGTCGAAACAACCGTCATTTTGTTCACGGGCAGACACAATCGAAAAATATATTAATGAGTTCGAGGAACAACAGGGAGCCATATTGAATGCTCTTGTTGATATAGATCGCGTAAACGAATTTGAGACGATCGACGCGCTAGTCGCAGATGNTCTTCTTTTGGGTACAGAAAGCAAGGTCAGACTATACATTTTCTGTTTGTCAAAATATTAATTACTAAAAATTTATGTTGTTGTATTTTAGTATATTAGTTTTTAAATATAAGTACTAACAATAGATTTAAGATAAACCAATTTTGTTACTGTATTAGAGAGTACATATTTAATTTCGGTAAATAAATTACAGTCCATTAAAAACGTTATTCTTTTAATTTTATTTTAAGGAACCTTTAGACGTGATTTCACTCGGCGATTGGTCGTCCGAGTATTTCGCGTCGCACAGCTTTAAATATAAACTTTTTTTTATTGAAATTATTTTATTAAAAATTATTATTACTTATACTATATTGAATTTTAAGATGCCCATTTTAAAATTCCATTTTACAATTATTGTGATGTTATTTTTATTAAAACTATTTATAGTCTATACTTTCAAATTCATTACGATTCTACAAATTTAGTGTTTATTTGAAGTTCATTAAGTTTATTTTATTTCAAAAATGTTATTAATAGCTGAAACGTATTGTTCGCCTTAAAAATACAAAAAATAAAGTTTATATTTCATTGACATTATTAAAATAAATAAGGCTTTTTAAAAAAAATATATACATTTTATTTTTCTCTTGATCGTTATACGATTTTTGTCTAAATAAAAAATACAGAAACATAGTATAATATTAGTTATGTTACTTAAAATAATTTGTTGTAATTTTTCCTTTTAAATTTTAAACATCATGTAGAGTTTATATATAAGTGTTATACTGCTTGTTCAGTGAGTAAGGAAACAGGCTAATTGTTATAAATCATGAGAACAATAAAAATCAATTTACTTACATACTGAATACTATATATTTTTTTTCATCTTACGTACATTAATATGGTAGTATCGGTTATGTTGTGGCTAATTGTAATACGAATAATTCCGGATAATTACTATTGAAAAAGTTAGGTCAATAACAATTCATGCATGGAATAACATTAGCCGGATCAACAAGATATCGATCTAAACTGTAAATTACTATCGGGACCACGTGGTTTTCAACGTAGCAGTCAGTGGATTAAGGCTTTATAAATATTGGGCACGGGTTTTTTACACTTAACTATATTTTTTTCACATAACTTATGACGATATCTAACGCACTTATACGAATTTTAAATTAAAATACCTAAATAATATATAATAATATTATGTTATTCCACGTATAGCAATCGCTGCTGCTACACACTACGTCGGGTAGAAATTAACCCTTTTCTAACTCGGTTTGTTAGAATTATTTACGAACACGCACATACAACGCTTAACTCACGTATTCTAATAACGCACTTTCGTTACGCAAAATTTCTCACTTTCATGTTTCCGATATACACTAGACGTTACGGCGAAGGACCATATGTTCGGGCGTGATCTCTTACGGCTAAAAAAATCTTAAATACAATTAAAATCAGAGGTTAAGTACAAAAAAATGGATATGCGCATATTATGTGTACGTGAACTGTGTGCTGTACAAAGGTAGACTAGATTATTATAAATCCTGACGACTGTATAGCCGCCGAAAACCGATAAGAAAACACAATAATAACAACATTTATCGTATAGGCCGAAACAGCTTGTTAAAAAAATACATACATTTTTTTTTTTTGTTGCTCTTGATTGTTATACGATTTTTCTCTAAATAAAAAACATTATAATATTAGATTTTTTACTTAAAATAATTTTTTGTAATTTTTCCTTTTAAATTTTAAACATTATGTCGAGTTTCTATATAAATATGTTATATAGGTTGTTCAATAAATAAGGAACAGTAAAAATCAGTTTACTTACATACTGATACGATCACATTTGCATGTGCCCATATCTCGGCCTCCCATAACATCACTGGGCCGTTTATTAGGCATATATATATATCTATATAAATAATTTACACAGTGACATACAACAATACTAACAGGAGGACTGACTGAATTATTGTAGAGGTTGACGTCCTCTTGAATCATTTATTGATCATGAATTTAACATCTGAATATTCTGATAAGTTGAGCTACGAGGTGTTAAATTTAATTATAATTGCAAAGGCAACTGGCAATCGTTTCTTTCGATATGATACAAGGACAACAGTAATCTCTGAGCATAGCGGTATTCAGCCATAATTAAATAATATCGGCCATTAGATTGATAATATAAAAATTTCAATTTCAATAAGAATAATAATAAATTATTTATTTATTTAAATTTTTAGTGACTTTTTTTGGAAATTTAAAGTGCACATTTTAAGAACATATTTAACACTTTTTTATTGTATTAAATTCACTGCCTTGTTTATAGATATAAGAGATAGACCAAATTAAATATTTAATCACTCAAAAGTTAAGAAATAAATACTACTTATAAGTCAAAAAAATGTCTATTATCACCTTAAAAGTGTAAAATTAGAAATAAAATTAAGAAATAATTATATAAGAGTAGTGTTATAAATTATAAATTTGATAAAATAAGTAAATAATATTGTTTTTATGGTTATTTAAAAATATTTAATTCATTATAATGTTTGCCGTTAGTCATAATTAGAGTTTGGATTTATGTACATCTAAAATAATTAAAATTATAGTCATTTCATAGGAAATCCTAGAAATTTGCATTAATTTATGTTGTTAAAGTTAATAAAACATACAAAAATTACTTATTTTTAACTAATTATGCTTTATGAACTTTATGAAAAAAGTCATTAAAATATTTCCACTGACAAAATTGAGGATACTTATTAAGATTTAGCACCTCTATATTTTGAGAGAATATATAATCCATTCTATTTTATTTTAGCTCCACCATCATAGTGATATATTTATTGGTGTTTAATTGAAAATACATTCTAAATTTAGCCAAAAAATTGAAAATATAACAAGTATAAGTACTTTTTGGTTTACTTTGGAGTTTATCTATCAAATTGAACAGTTATTATGGATCATTAAATTTAGAAAGCACTTTTTAGAAAAATAAGAATCTCCACTATAACTGTTTTTATTCAAAATTTTCGACAATGATGATCACATTGTTGGGGTAATGTTGTCTAGAGCATGATTAGAACAGACTAGAGTAATTTTTTTTCTTTGAAAAGGATTATATTCTAAGAATATGAATATAAGGTATAAATATCCCATGTTATGGTAGTGACCAGTATATTATGATAATTAATAGTAAATTACTTTGTCATAAGTTTCTAGATCCAACATTAACTGTTAGTAATGATTTCAAAAAAGACAATGTTTTACTCTTATGATTTATTTAGTTTCATTAGCATCTAATTATAATTAGATGCTAATGAATATTTGTATTGATTTATTATATTCTAATACATCAACACAAAATTTTAATTTATAATCTTTTAGGTTAAATTCTATAATATTATTAAACATTATTGCTTTTAACTTCATAATACAATTTTATTAATATTATTAATACTAGAGTGTTAAAATTAAAATTTTATTATATTATTGTGATGACATGGCAATAAATGTAAACTGTATACAAAAAATTACAGAAATTATGACGTAATTTTTGCCAATTAAATTTAACTTTTTTTAAACCAATCAAAGCTATTTTGTTAAGAACTAAAAAAATTATATTTTTGATTTTAATAATGATTTTTCTATTGTGTGTAAAGTGATTTTGATGAATTTATGTTTGGTTATTTTGACATAATATACAAATAACAAAATTTATTCCAAAATTAGCTATATACTTAACNTACTTAAATGTTATGCCACAATTTAACAAAAAAAAAACAGACTATGGCCATTGCCAAAAATAATGTTGATGTATTTTATGAAAACCTGTATCTATGTAATTAGTTTTAACATAGTTTTCACAAAAGTCATATAAATATTTCGAAAGTAATTCATATTTGGTGACAGATGAGTCAGTTGCCATTGTTGTATTAATAATAAGTTCAGCGTTAGAAAATTTAATGTCCAGATGTTCCTTATTAACTATTAAACCTTCTGAATAACAGTTATATTTGTTTTGACTTTTTAAATTACGTAGCATACTGAAAAACTTAAATCTTGCTTTCTGAAAACTTACCATGTAATCATTAGCTAAATTTATAATATTTACTTCAGGTTTGTTTATAAACATATTTCGTATTACATCATTAGTTTTAAGATCAATTACATAATTATATATTAAGTTAAAAATTGAACGTAAGCTAGGAAATAAATTTTCGGGTAGCCATAAAGTTGATAATTTTATTTTTTCCATAATAGTCAGCATAAAATCGAACATTTTTACTGTATTATTAATTGTGCCAAAAAGATATATTATACATTTCAGATACTCGTTTAAGTCTTTATAACTTCTACACATTCCACTTAAAGCAGTTAATGACGTATTGTATATTAAAAGTACATCAAGAAGTCTACACCTCAACATTTGTGTGAAGTAAAATTTTTTAAGATGAAAATTATGATCTGTCACCAGGTCTCTTATCACAGTTGTGGCACTTACTATTAAATTATCAAATAGAATTTTTATTTTGCCAAATGAATCCCAATTACCTTTGTTCGCGCTCGTTATCACGCGATTAAGCGATACCAATAATAATGATGGTCGCCGACCAATATAAGACCAGTTATGCTCGATATACGTACGCGCGCGAACAAATCGTCAGCTTACAATAAAATATTTAATAAAAAGATACAGTCCACAATTAATAAACATTCGTAATTATCAATTTATTTATTATACATATTGAACCAGACGCAACATTGGTCCATCGTGCCGCATTAATAAATTAATATATAATTTGATTTTGTAAGTTTGTCATCGCCGTGCTCGTCGTCGTACGTTTTTTAATAAGTGCGTTAGTGTACCGTCTTAAGTGCGTTTCTTATTTTTTATTACTTTATTTATCGTATAGTTCGCCATTCGCAATTAGTTCGAGATTCGTAAATGAATAGACTCGCTAGTTCTATTTCTCATCTCGTTCTATTTTTGGTGATACGGTAAAAACGCCCATAACTCGAGTAACGTGTGTTATAATAGGAACATCATTGGTTTTATTCCAAACCCTATATAGTACACTCGGAATTTAATGCAATAGAGCGCTATTGTAATCGCGTAATACAATTGACTATCTGAATAGATATCAACGTTATGGCAGAGCAAGTCCAGTTAAGCATTCGTCGTGGTCAGTTCAAAGGCCAACTATCACGATTTGTATTATTTGTTGAGAGAAAGAGTGGAGAAGAAAATATTGACACCAGTCAAATCATACTACGACGAGATAAAATATTGGAGGTGTGGCAAGATTATGAATCGGTACAAGCAGAAATAGAAGAACTTACGGGAATTACGGAAGAAACGGAAAGGTATAGAGAGGAGATGGAGAATATTTATTTTGGAGTCTTAGCCGAATGCGATAAACTTATAAAGAAACTATGTTCATCTGATAATATCAGCATTAATGATAGTTCCGTTCAAAATATTCAATCTATTCCTACTAAACCCAATACTATAAATAGTCAATTCGGTTCTTCTATAATCAAATTACCACCAATCGATCTACCTAAATTTTCAGGAGATTATTCTGAGTGGCAATCGTATTATGATATGTTTTCCACAGCGATCAACGAGAATAACAATCTCAATAATATGCAAAGGTTTTTTTATTTACGATCTTCATTAAGCGGAGAAGCTGCTAAGGTAATACAGTGTTTACCTACCACTTCTGACAATTATACAATCGCCTGGCAAACTCTAAAAGAGCGTTATAGTAATACTAAGTTGTTAGTTCAAGTGCATACTAAGTCGCTTTTCGATTTAAGTCCAATATACCAAGAAAGTGCTGAAGAAACTCGACGTTTTCATGATACGTTAGTGGGTCATATTAAAGCTCTAGAGAATCTTGGTCAAATGCCCGACTTGTGGGGGTCACTAATTATACATTTAATTACATCTAAATTGGACGTACAAAGTTTGCGTAGCTGGGAAATCGAATCACCAAGGTCAGAGGTAGCAACATTAAAAAATATTATTGTGTTTTTAGAATCGCGTTTTAGAATGCTAGAAGCTATCGAATCGTCTAGCAAATTACAATCTAATAATAATATACGCAGCTTCAGCAAGAAAAATTTTATTCAAAAAAGAAGTGATCGTAAAATAAATGTATTGTTCACAAATGGCGGTAGCGTTACTTGTTATTATTGTAAACAATCGCACACTATTTATCGTTGTCCGTCGTTTTTAAAACTTACGGTAAATGAACGTATCAATAAAATTAAGCAATTAAACCATTGTATTATTTGTTTAAGAGCACATGCAGATGAACAAATATGTAAGGCCCGTCGTTGCGCTAAATGTGGACGCGGTCATAATAGTTTATTGCACGTAAATTCGAAGACAGATAATGTGGGCAACTCAGATAACGTAGAAAGTATTATTGACAATAAAGTGCCAGATAATACAACGCTACAACAGCCGATATTAACAAACGCGCACACTTATCAAGGCAATTACAACAGTAGCCGCAGGTCAGTACTGCTAGCTACTGCCGTAGTACATGCGTATAATAATAAAAATGAACCGGTAGTGTGCCGAGTATTGCTAGACTCCGGCTCACAAAACAATTTTATCACCGAGTCAATGGCCCATTATTTGAAATTGAAAAGAAAAAATGTAGCGTATTCTGTTTTTGGAATAAACGAATCACCGAATAATGTTAAACACCAGGTATCAGCGATTATTAAATCTCGCGTGTCAGATTTTAAAACAAACTTGAATTTTTTAACACTTCCCAAGCTGACCAGTCTCTTACCACAATCGGGTATTGATGCGAGGGAGTTAAAAATACCGTCAGATATTATTTTGGCCGATCCGCTGTTCGGCACACCACAAAGAATAGATATGCTGATTGGAGCTGAAATTTTCTTTGACTTAATGTATTCCGATCAAATAAAGACGGTTGAAAATGGTCCCGTTATACAAAAGACTGAGTTCGGTTGGATCGTGTCCGGTCCTATCTCAGCAAGCTTCACTACATCTATGTTCGCAACTACTGTATTACCACACCAACAAGATGTAGTTGAAAATGATATAAACGCCCGAATTAATTTAGATGACCAGATAGCGAAATTTTGGCAATTAGAAGAGGTCAAAACTAAAAACGTTTTAAGTTTAGATGAAAAGGCGTGCCAGTTGCATTTTGAAAATAATACCAAACGGAATGAAAACGGACGATTTGTTGTATCATTGCCGTTCAAGGATCATTCCCTACTAGGTGAATCGTATCAAATAGCTTTAAAACGGTTTTTATCATTAGAACGGCGACTGCAGACTAATATTGAACTCAAAAATCTTTATTCTAAATTTATAAATGAATATCTAGAACTAAATCACACGGAAAGAGTTTTGAGAGACGAAAGTACTAAAAACACATATTATATACCGCATCATGCAATTTATAAAGAGAGTAGCCATACAACTAAACTACGAGTTGTATTTGACGCTTCTTGTAAAACCGACAACGGTGTAAGTCTTAATGACGTTTTATTTAAGGGTCCGTGTATACAAGAAGAACTCACCGAAATAATGATTAGATTTCGAACGCATAAATATGTTTTTTGTTCGGACATTGAAAAAATGTATAGGCAAATCTGGGTCTCTGAGAATCAAAGAGATTTCCAACGAATTTTATGGCGTGAAAATCCTGAACAACCTGTACAAGTATTTAGATTAAAAACAGTCACATACGGAGTTGTGACTTCCTCATACTTAGCAACCGGGTGTCTTAGAAAACTAGCCGAAGAAAAAGCTGATCATTATCCGGAAGCTTGTAGAGCGTTGCATGAAGATTTTTATATGGATGACCTCCTAAGTGGTTCAGATACTTTAGAAAAGGCGGTCAAGTTAAGAGATGATTTAATATCAATCATGGAGAGTGCTGGTTTCAAGTTGAGACAATGGTGTAGCAATGAACCACTATTGTTAAGAGAATTACCTTTATATTTAAGGAAAGTTGATGACGATGTAAAAAAGCCTAATAAAAATATTACTAAAATCCTTGGATTATATTGGAATCACGAGAACGATTGCTATCAATACAATATAAAACCAATAAAAGTATCTGGTCGATTTACAAAAAGATTAGTTCTATCCGAAATATCGTCGCTATTCGATCCACTTGGATTAATCGCTCCAGTAATAATTAGGTTTAAGATGATTATGCAACAGTTATGGTTGCAAAAAATAAACTGGGATGACGTTTTATCTATTCCATTACAACAAGATTGGTCAAAAATGCGTGTGGAACTGGAGCAAATTAATAATATTAAAATAAATCGTCTAGTTCTCGGCATCGAAAAAATTAAAAAACTAGAATTACACGCGTTCGCTGACGCAAGTATGCAAGCCTATGGTGCTTGTATATACACACGCGCTACAGACATTTATGGTAAAGTAGTAATAAATTTATTGTGTGCAAAATCAAGAGTCGCGCCATTAAAGGTAGTTTCGTTACCTCGGCTCGAACTGTTAGCTGCGCTTTTGGCCGCTCGCCTTATGTCAAAATATGCACCAAAATTACAGTTACCTATAAATGAATATTTTTATTGGACAGATTCGACACTGGTATTAAATTGGTTATTATCTCCGTCGTCTCGTTGGAAAACTTTTGTGGGAAACAGAGTAAGTGAAATACAAGAGTTAACGTCTGTTTCACAATGGAGGCATGTTGCGTCCAGCGACAATCCAGCGGACATAGTGTCAAGAGGCTGTTTTCCATCACAAATGAAAGGTTTAGATTTATGGTGGAACGGACCTAGTTGGTTGAAAGGGGAACATACTCAATGGCCAAGTAACTTTCAAGAACTTACTTCTAAAAGTGAATATTTGTCTGAAGAAAAAGTAATTACTAATTTATTCTTAACAACGGAAAATAATTCTTTTAATCAAATTTTTAAATTATTTTCTTCATTAAGTAAACTTTTACGTGTTGTGGCTTATTGTCTTCGTGTGAAGTCTAATTTTTTATCGAGTGACACTAATATTTATGGTCCTGTTGAAGCTACAGAAATTGAAAATGCCCTTAAACGATTAGTGAAGGTAGCGCAACAAGAAGAATTTTTTACTGAGTTGTGTGACTTAAAAAACTCAAAATTAGTGTCCAGTAAAAGTAAACTTTTTCGTCTTAAACCATTTCTAGACAACGATGGTATAATCAGGGTAGGCGGTAGATTAAAACATGCCGTCTCACTATCATTTTTTCAAAAACATCCGATAGTGTTACCCGCTGATAGTGCTTTTACAAAATTATTATTTCTGGATGAACACGAAAAATCATTACACGCCGGTCCACAAGCGATGTTAGCTAATATACGTTTGAGATATTGGCCGATTAATGGACGTAATATAGCCAGAAATATATCTAGAAAATGTGTCAAATGTTTCAAATACAAACCGGTTGTATTTGAGCCCATCATGGGTGACTTACCTAAGGACCGAGTCGAACCAGCGCGAGCTTTTGTTAAATGTGGCGTAGATTTTGCTGGTCCAGTGTTTGTGCGGTCTAGTTTGCGAAGAAACGCGCCTAAGACTAAAGCGTATATCAGTATCTGGGTTTGTCTTGTCACAAAAGCTATTCATATAGAATTAGTAGGCGATTTGACAGCGGAGTCTTTCCTTAATGCGTTACGGAGATTCTGTGATAGACGTGGTTATTGTACGGACGTGTATTCAGATAACGGAAAAAACTTTATTGCGGTTAATCGACAACTTCGAGAAGTGCATGAACTTTTAGCTAAACCAGAAGTTAAAAATGAATTAAGTAATAAAGGAATTCAATGGCATTTTATTCCGGCCCGTAGTCCTCACTTTGGCGGATTGTGGGAGGCGTCTGTTAAATCTGTTAAGGCACATTTGCTCAAATCGATTGGTAATGCTCTGTTTAACTATGAAGAGTTATATACAATACTTGTTCGAGTAGAAGCCATATTAAATTCGCGACCGTTGACACCTTTATCCACGGATCCAAGTGACTTATCGGTTTTAACACCTGGTCATTTTTTGATAGGTGACTCGCTATCCGCTTTTCCTGAACGTGACGTAACGAATATTATGGAGAACAGACTAACTCGCTGGAGGCGTGTTGTTCAAATTACGCAAAAAATATGGATTAGATGGAAGAACGAGTATCTCAATCAGTTACAAGAGCGAAAAAAATGGTCACAATCAAATGGTCCTGGTTTGAAGAAAAACACTGTAGTTCTCATGCGTGATGAAAACTTGCCCCCTTTAAAATGGTCAATTGGAAGAATAATGGAAGTTCATAGTGGTTCTGATGGCGTCGTACGAGTGGCTACTATCCGTACAGCAACCGGTGTATATAAACGAGCTGTTCGTCAATTATGTCCATTACCTTTCGAGGGAAATTGTACAGCAAGTTCAAATAATTAAAAATGTTTAAAATGTATGTTTAGTAAATTATGTTAAAATGCTTATGATTTGAAAAAAAAAGATAATAATAATATCTAGTCTAAATATTGTGATATAAATTCTTGTTGTTTTTTATTTTTATGTATGTAATGTATTATATATTATTTGTATCTCTATTATAAAATATGTTCATTGTTAAAGTGTCCTGAAGTTAATGTTTGTTGCTAAATTTAGTTACCTTAATTTTTATTATTTATTTATATATTAATTTAATTATTTGTAATTTATTTAAAGCATGATATGTTAGTTCTAAGTTCTAATTATTTGTTATTTATCTGAGAATGTTTTACAGAATTATTGTTTATATTTTTGGCCATGAATGTGGGTCAATTGTTTGTCATAATCTTATTATTTATATGTACTTTATATTGATTCTATTGAAATGTGTTATTTCAAGGTAGGCGGTGTGTTCGCGCTCGTTATCACGCGATTAAGCGATACCAATAATAATGATGGTCGCCGACCAATATAAGACCAGTTATGCTCGATATACGTACGCGCGCGGACAAATCGTCAGCTTACAATAAAATATTTAATAAAAAGATACAGTCCACAATTAATAAACATTCGTAATTATCAATTTATTTATTATACATATTGAACCAGACGCAACAACCATCACTAAATAAAGTATTGAGTGTCATGATTCCAAGTTCTTGATTAATAGATTCGTCAATCGGAGGTTTAAACCTATACAAAAATTCAATTATATTAGTTAAATTATTTTAAAATAGCAAGTTTTATATATATATATACACTATGATTCATTAAGGATATTACACCCCAAAGTAACAATGATATCAAGACTTTAATAAAATTGACAGCCTTACCACATAATTTAAGTCTAAGTTGAGAAAAATACGTTCTCTAAAATTTAATTTACATTGATCAGCTCAAAGGTAGCTCAAAAAGAGTTTTGATTTTCTAGAATTTTGTATTTCTCTTGAAAAATATGACACTTATTTTAAATGTGATCGCTATAAAATTTGTTTACAAATAATATACTATAATAATGATAATTCATTATGATGTTCATTAGTACAGTTATTGCTAAAATAATTATATGTAAAAAATTAAAAACTTTTGTAGTGTTTTTCCTTTACAACATCAAGTCTAAAATAAAATTTCATTTTAAAAAAACCCAGAAAAGTGGGGTCGCGTCACAGTGGTGTCGTGGTATAGTTGGGTCAAATATAATGATATCTGACATTCATTAAAATCACTACAATAAAAGATGCTTCCATGCAATCTGTAGATAGTGTTTAATTTAAAAAAATAAATTGATTATTCCAAAAGCTACATAATCTGCTATTACCTTATTTATATCCCGATTAAAATAATGTATGTCGAATGAAAGAGAGATATAATTATTATTTCTCTTGTTATGGCAGTTTTAAGTAAAAAGAGTTAGTAGTATCCTATGTTCTATTATTTTCAAATAAAAATAGTTTTATTATTTAAACGTAATTTAACATATTAACTTTTTTTGTTAAGTCATAATTGTTTCTTGTAAAATAGCATATTTAGGTTGTAAGGTGTTTAGATATAAAATGGTATAGAATGTGGGACAATTGTTTGAAAACTATTCCCCTCATAAAGAAATTCCAATATATTGTAATAGTCTAGTGGAAATTATATACCAGGGGCCCAATCATGAAGTAAGCGGACACTACCAACAATAAACGAACGTTTTGTATTATCTTATAAATTAATTATTATCTAATGTAGTATATTATTTTTATATAAATTTTCTTGCGTTAATAATTAAAAAGTAATAAAATATTTTTAAAAATATAATGTATATTGTTCCAACTTAACCTATTGATGTGGTAAATTATAAAACCAAGTAATAAAATTTTATAAGAAAACAGATATTTCAAAAAAATTGGTAGTACAACAAGGAGGTAAATAAATTGTTGACTTAAAGAAATCATACGACTCTATATATAGGTCAATCCTAGTGATGGGAAATATCGATTAGTAACTATAGAACTATTCGATAGTTTTCCACTATTCGAACTATTCGATAGTCATTCAAAAACTATTCGAATAGTAAAAATATTCGATAGTTACACAATTTATTCCAATAGTTTTAAAAAATATACGATAGTCTATTCGAAAAGTTTTTAAAACTATTCGATAGCCTATGCCAAAAATAAACTATTCGTTCGTATAAACACAATTTGAATAGTTAATCGATAGTTTAAAATATTTGAAAATACCCATCACTAATTTTTACTATTATTAATTGTATAATAATTTATTTTAAGTATTCGATAAATATCTTCTTAATAAAATTAAGTGTACTAAATAAAAATTTTAGGTAGAACTAATTCAATATTTTTTAAACCATTCTAATAGTTTTAAAAACAATAGTTTAAAATATTCGAAAATGCCCATCACTAGCCAAGTCTATTTAATATTTTGAAAGATTTCGATCTACCAAAAAAATTAATTAACTTTATTATAACCACCATGGAAAATTTGGAAATAAAAATGAAAATAACAAATTCTACATCTCAATCGTTCCAAAGTAACCACTGGTCGAGGCAAAGGGACGTACTATATCCGATTATTTTTAACCTAGTTCTGAAAAAAATAATTAGAGATATGAACATATCAAATATTAGGACGGTCATAGATAGGTTTTTTGGCAATGAGACGATGTTGTCATTATAAAAGACAGCACTGAAATAATAAAAAAAAACCCAGCACAGTGGGGTCGTGGCATAGTGGGGACGTTGCATAGTTAGGTGCAGTATAGATTTATTCTGACGATGATTAAAATCACTATCATTAGAAACGCTTCGATGCAAATCTGTAGATAGTGTTTAATTCTAAAAAATTGATGGACAAAAGCAACATCAACTTCTATTTCCTTAATTTTACTCAGATTAGTATTTCTTTTAATAATATATTATATAATTTTTAAAATTGTTTTCAAATTATTATTGATTTTGATTTTTAATATGTTAAAAGTAATCATTTTGAACCTACTTTTTTTTGTCCTTTAAAGTGAAAGTTGTAATAGAACAAAAATGAATTTATTACCATAACTTTTAGCTCAACTTTGCAAGTTTGAAATTTACATTATTAAATAGAAAAAAATGAAATTAAGATTTATATCAGATTAATGATTAAGATTAATGCAATCAGGAAATTTATTATTACTATTTACAGCACAATTATCAAAAAAGTTCGATTTTTTTGCATTTTTATCGTAATAGATCACTTAAATAAAAATCATAGCAATCATTTCTAATTAACTTTTGTTGTTTAAAAAAATTCTACAATGGAAATATCCAGAATTTAATTAATTTTAATAATTATATATCTAAGAAAACCAATAAAAAAAAGATTTATTAAATTAAGCGTATTATAAAACTTGATTATAATAAAAATCCATCGTTAAATTCAGGTGAAACTAAAAATCATTTTTTTTTTTAATTTATGATTTATATAGCAACATATTCCAAAAACATTTGGAATATTATAGACTGGTGGTAGCACACACAAATAGAGTTAAAAAATTAATAAATTACAAAGTAAAATTATTTACTTTTGTGGTTGAATACTTTTATCATATCAAATCTAATTCGAAAATAAATACTTTAAGAATATTAGAAATTAATGATTTTAATTGTTTGTATGGAAAAAGCTAGTTAAGCTACTTTTTATTTGAATAAGGAATATTTTTTCGATTTTTAAGAGTAATAACTTAAACTAAATACGAATTGTAATCATTTGACGTATCATTGAAAAAAGTAGGTCTAGTGAGGGTTGGCAAAATAAATCGTAACCACAAAAAAAACTACATAGTAAAATAATATTAACATGAATATAAATTTCTTCTTACGAGGGGAGACTATTGTGATAGGATCCTTTAAATTTAATGAAGTTATTGAATCTAAATGAGATAAATATCAAGTGATTTCAACATTTTATTCTAACTCAAAAAAAAAATGCAAAATTTGAAAATCCACAGACGGTTTTGAACCACGTACCCTAGGCGTGAAAGACACAACCGATTCGGCAACTGTTCGTCGCTTTCGTCGCATGATAAAATTAGCTATTTAAGCTAAGTCAAATTTAAAAGTTACTTTTTCAACTTTAAAAAAGCAAAAAAATTTAAATAAGTTTAATTTCTTATTTCTTATGAACTTTATTCTATGTCAATTCAATTATATAATATTCATGAAAGTCAGTGTATTCCCCTAATAAGATATTTTTAAATAAAATAAAATACAAAACCCAGAATTTTAATACAAAAATAGCATATTTTTGAATACGGTAGCCATTTACGCATAGAAGATAGTTCGTCGGGACAAATTTTTTTTTTCATTTTATAGTACATAAAGTAAGCTTTAATTTTATATATGTTTAAAGGATGCAGTATTTCCGGAACACTTTCAAAAGTTAAGTTGAAAAAGTTAGTTTTTGTAAAAAAGTTGCTATTTTAAATCTTCCCCAATGAGCAGGTTAAGTGTTAGATTTTCAAAAAAATGATATCAAATTAAAGGGAAATATCTAAGGTTTTAGTATAAAAAAAATGATGTTGATTTGTTTTTGAAAAAGTTATGGAAGTTTTAAGAAAAAAAGTGAAAAAAATGAGAAAATTTAGATTTTTAAATTTGTAATTTTTTTGGAGGTTTCCCCCATTTACGAGGTACTAGGGAATTTTTTTTCAATTTTTGAGGGTAATGTCTTCGACTAGATATGATTTGTGATCTTTTGACGTATTTTTGAAAAAAATCGGTCCAGTGAGAGCTGAGAAAAAGTGGCAACAGACATAAAAAAAAAATAAAAAAATAAAAAACACATCATAGTAAAATTAATACTTTCTCTGCTTCGCATCGAAGCTAAAACATGTTAGTATATAAGATGAAATGGAATGAATTAAAGGGAGGAGAGAAAGAAGACCTCGGGAGTACCGAAGGTAATCTCTTTCCGTGTGGTACGTTTGTGACATTAAGTTTTTATTTTGTGTATTATTTATTTATTCGGTTTTAAGTGTATCAATATTTTATATGTTTTATTTTGATTGATTATATCTTTATTAACTACATTTTGCGTTATTATTTAACTACTATAAGTATAAGTTAGAACAAAAAGATTGTTCCATATTTAAATACAACATAACAGGTAATGGATTTCATTGCATTGGATTGTAATTTGGAGAACTTAGTAAAATTAATAAATATAAAATTGATTTTTTTACATCGTTAAAAAAATAGTATTAACTCTTATGCCTTTTTACATAAAAAGTTGTGATATGTTTATAATAAAAGGCTTAGATGTGATATTTGAAATTATAACACTAATAAAAAAATCATAAATTTTGTATTTAATTTTAAGTTATTTAAAATTAGGTTATACTTACTTATTATTTGTTGGATTTATCAACTGAATAAATCCAAGATCCTCGTAATTAATTTTAATTGATTCAGTGTAAAATGAATTCATCTTATTACACATGAATTGTATAAACTCTGGGAAATCTCTGTTGTGTGTCAAATATTCTGTTTCACATTCAGTTTTGAGATCAATTTTCACATCAGTATTTATAATAAATTTATTTTTCTCGAAGCAGTTATTTGCAATTTTAGATACATCACTAATGAATTCTTTAGTTTCTATAAATACTTGATAATCAACATGATGATACTCGGATTAGATTTTTTAAAATATATATGATTTTTTATCGCATAAATGTCATGAACTATTGTGATTGGGTTAGTTTTTAACTCGGGAAACACAAGTTTAAAGTCCATATAACTTATAAATGTCATAGCATTGTATATATTATCAAACATTGTCAATGAATTGTTTATTATTTTTACTAGTAATATTGTACAATTTTTAAAGTTTTCCAACACATTAGCGTCTAAAAAGTGTACACATATATCAACAACAATATTTAATAATTCTACAAATGTTGAAAGTACTTCGCTATATCTGTAGTTTAAAATATCAATGATATTATAGAAAACATTGAGCAAATTTTTTTCGTTGAGTTTTTGCGCTACTAAATCTTGGACACTTAAAAATCCAATGGAATCAAGTTTCAAGTGTAAGTTTCCCATAGATTTCCATCCATTTTGAATACACAAATGTTCACCTATTTCAATTAAATAATTTAAGTATGATGTTTCTTCAATTTTACATTCTACATAGGTGATATTGTAATAAATTAAAGTCAATTTTAAAACAAACAGTTCAAGATTCATATCAATAAATGTATACAATTAGTGCTACTATGCTATGAAATGAATTAATATAACAATTTTTTTTTATTATTTATTGTAATATTCATAACTAAAAATACCGTGTTCATATTAAGATGTGTATTAACAAAAATGTAATTTATTAAGCGTCAATATACAATTATTTATTATTTAATATGCGTAAGACTAACATAACGAATGAAATTAAAAAATAATTTTTTCTTTTAGTAATTTTTAAAAACATTATTTCGATACTGTGTTCAAAACGCTCTAGAATTTACAAAATATAAAAATTCTTATAGAGTTTTAGCATAATTACTAATAATATATCAGATTACACTGTAATCAATCTATCTTAATTGTTTAATTTAGGTGAAATAAATAAAAAATAGGCAAATCATAGACTAAAAATTGATTAATTTAAAAAAATTGAATTATTAAATTTTAATACTATTTAATAAAAAATATTTTTTTTATTTTAAACACTTAAGAAGCAGTATATTTTCGTATCACATTTAATTGACACACAATCATTTATAAGATCTTATTTACAAAATTTTCAAATTTTTTTCCAAAGAATAAAATTTAGTTTTCTTCAAGATTATTTTTTGTGCGCTAACCATTGTATTTTTCAAAAAATAATAATTTATATATTTTATCTAATTATAAATATTGTATTTTTAAAAATTATTTTCAAGTTTCATTTATTTCTTGATTTGTTAGTTATTAGTTAATCTTTAATTATTCTCTTATACCTTATTAATGTTTCAACATTATGGAAAAAAAGAAAGGATTAAGATAATTGAAAGATTGGTTATGTACAGAGTTATATGACACGATTGACTACTATGCGCCGTTTTCGTTTACGCTTGTCTCGCACTAGACTTTCCAATTGTCTTTGAACATTTTGTACACTATTCAAAGCCATCATACTATATGAACCGTGATCATGTATGTCCTTTTTCCTTTGTTGTAATATCGACCGCTCCTATGATTCATCTAACAAGTTCTTACGAAATACAGTGGAAGCCGCTTATTAGAAACACGGATAATTGATACAATCGCGTTATTGAAACAAAATGTCTCGGGACGGACCGGCCGTATATTAGAACATTGAAAATAAATCGGATTATTGAAACATCATATCGGTTATTTGAAACAATTAGGTTAACATATACACCGGTTATCCGGCGATAACCAATGCACTTTAATCTTATCTTCGCTGTCTTTACGTTTATTTTTAAACGTGTGTTTATTATGTATAAGAATGCTCTTTCCTGTGCGTATGTTTTGTAGTTCAGCTTCGACGTGCGTACGTAAAGGTGATAAGTGATTCGTTTTTCTAAAAACCTAAAAATGTCTAAACGCCAAGATTTAAGTTCGAAACAGAAGTGCGAGTTATTAAAGTCATACGATGTGCTTCCAAAAATTAGTTTACGTGATGCCGCAGCTCATTTAAACGTTTCTCATTCCACATTAAATAGGATTTTAAAAGATCATTCGAATATTGAACGTGCAACAATGGAAAATGAAAGTGGTAGTCGAAAAAGAAAAAGAGCTGGAAAAGAAGAAGTTGTAGACAAAGCGTTAAAGGAATGGTTCTTACAAGTGAGGAAAAAAAATACCTGTATTAATGGGCCACTTTTACGTCAAAAAGCAGATGAAAAAACATGGGGAAAAATGATTTTGTTGCGACGGAAGAATGGTTTCAACGTTGGAAGAAGAGGGAGAACATCAAAAGCCTTAGTCGTGTACATTTTTGCCCCTCTCGTGTTTCTAACCATTTCGTTTAGAAGTCCCGTCCTTCTTCTTGGCCAGCACAATCGGTGCTGACCACAGCAATACACTCGGTTCTATTAGCCCCTGCGCCTCCATGTCATTTACCATATCGTCAATAATCTCCAGCTTGTGCACGGGGTAGGGGGACGATTTTAGTGCGATAGGAGTCGGGTCTTTCAATAGAATGTCGTGTTCGATCAATTTTGTGCGACCCACCGTATCGTTAAAAACCGCTGCGTAATTACAAATCGTCTGTGTTAATAACGCGCGCGTTCGTGGGTCGCCGGTTATATCTAACTGCGTCAGATCTGGTTTGCGGATCGTGTGTCGTGCGCCTGATTTCCAACAAGCGGTTGTACGTTTCTTAGTTCCTAAGTGTATTGTTCCTGTTGAGTAGTCCCAGGCGACTTTCTGATCAATCAGAAAATCATGGCCCAGTAATACATCGCAATACAGGTCGTCTAAAATAACCGTTGAAAAACGCACTTCTAAATCCGCGATTTTGGCGGTAAACGTGGCGGTACCGTTCGTCATGGCGGTGTGTCCGTCCGCTAGTCTAACCGCGTCAGTGTGTCCTTTATAAACAGTTCCGTATTTATAAGCAATTCCCGGTTTTACATACGATTTATGCGCCTGTGAGTCGAGTAAAGCTGTGGCGAAGCCAGTTTCGAATTCTAACTCGACTTCTGGAGTAGTAATTCTACGCGGGCATTTTCGTTGGCCATTACTCGGGTGGTTTACGGTTCGAACGGGAGGCAGCTGGTTCTTAACCGCGACGTTGGTTTGCCCACTGACAGTGTTAACTGCCATTAGTGGACTTGCCGGATCGACTGACACCCCCTCCACCACTATGCCCGAAAAAATGTCGAACACCTGACTCGCGCTTTGGTCGTTCGCTGGCGGAGCGTACCAAGGAGCCGCGGTTTTATCTACGTCGTGCGCTATCTCACGTAAATCGGCGAAAGACGCTAGATGCATTAACCGTATCATAGCGCGATAATCGTCCCGTAAAAGCCCCGTTAACTGTCGTACAAGTTGTTGCTCCGGTAGACCACAACGTACTCGCGCGGCCAAACGTTGTTTATGGATAATAAACTCGGTTAACGTTTGTCGGGGGCCCTGTCGCGACGTTTTTAAGTCCGTCTCGAGCGCAGTCTTGATATCGATATTGTCGAACTCCTCGAGTAATTCGGACCTAAATTCCGTCCATGGCATATTGTTTAATTTAATTGCTCGCCACCAATCACCTGACCTGTCGTTCAAAAACGGGACGACGATGTTCACCCACGCGGTTGGGTGTATATTACCCTGACAGAGTAGATCCTCCGCTTTGTCTGGAAACTTCTGTGGGTCCTCTTCGATTCTCCCGTAATATTCAGGTAAGCAGGCGCGTACGGTGCGTAGGTCGTGGTAAGGTACCAATACAGACCGCGAGCTGAGGGTAGGCGACAAATCATTGAAAAACCGACGACCGTCGATTGCGTTGAATTGCTCCTCCCGCGGTTGGCGCGTAAACGAATAATCGGTTGGCTCGTTCTCATATGTAGGAGTGCGCGGAATAAGTTCATCTTGTCAACTCGTGCTACACATCCGTGGTAGCGACGCTTGTCCGTACAACCGTCTCAGGTTGCGGGCTTCTTG
This sequence comes from Daktulosphaira vitifoliae, assembly GCF_025091365.1. Lineage (NCBI taxonomy): Eukaryota > Metazoa > Arthropoda > Insecta > Hemiptera > Phylloxeridae > Daktulosphaira > Daktulosphaira vitifoliae. Next base: position 6,679,369 of record NW_026099576.1, on the reverse strand, counting down.
CGATTCGATGTCCGCGAGGCGTTCGTGTAGTGTTGCGTCGGGTCCGTCGCTCCCGATGGACCGAATGTAACGCGATACACGTCCGATCGTCGACTATCATTTCGCTCTAGGTTAGCTTGACAAATAGTCGGTTGAACAGCGACATGTGGGGACGGCAGCTTACTTTGACTGATTCGCTCAAGCATGTTTGAAATCTGTCGCTGTTACATTGACATACGCGACAGCGACCTTTCTAATTCAGTCATACGTGCCTCGTTCCGCGCGTTATTCGAAATGTCGTGAATGTTCTGTCGGATCGCCCCGACTTGGTCTGTCGCGTGCGCTATCGAGCGGGCAACGTATACGTCCTCGACGTACGGCGCGCCTAGTTGCCCGCTAGCGCGTGTAATTTCCCCCGGTTGTTCGACATCAGATTCGTCATCTGATGTGCGTAGCGCGAGGTTCGCCGGATGTTGCTCCGGTAAAGGTGCTACGCCGGGCCGCTGATTTTTCGCGTCGAGTTCACAGATACGGTCCGTGGAGTTGTCTAAACCCCCCACTTCAGGTTAGCGGACCGGAATTTCGCTTTCGAGCGGCGTACGGGGCGGTAAAATTTCGGTAGCTGGATTCCTCCCTTAGCTTTTCCTCTAGCATAACTAGCATGTTGGGTTTCGTCGCGTAGCATGGTAGTTGTCTAAAAGCGCATTCGCGACGTAATTCAGCGCAATTCATTTGTGCTAATGATTTCCCCGACATATTGACCGTGAATATTATGTTTATTTACAAACCTTAATAATCAAATGTATGCTACATAATAGCTGAGATAACAATATCTCCGTGTACGGTCAAATATGCAGTAGAAAATAAGCGTTATTATTATTGCTATTGTTGTAATAAAGTACCGCGATAAGATGGTACGGGGCCGCCGTATAATATATGGCAGCGAGTAAACAATAATAATAACGGTTACCTGGGAATCGGCCGCTTTGACAAGGTCAGACGAAAATATACTATTTTTATCTACCAAAAGACTGTAAGTATCGGCCGGAAATTCACTTCTCGTCGATATCAATAAGGTCTTTATAAAAAAGTGTAACCAACACTTTTAAACGACAATACTTATGGCGGATTATATTAGATAAACTGCTCTAACTTTATTTTTATATAAAAAAAATTTTCCCAGAGACCAGGCTAAATCTAATCCCGCTAACACGTAACTGTGAATAACCCAGGTAAAAATTCACTGCTGTCGCCAGTGAAATCCGTTCAAATAACTATATGAACTATCAAATTTGTAAGGGAGACTTCACCGTTTCAAGTTAAAACTAAAATCTAATATAATTAGAAATAAAACTGAATCGGCTCAAAGTCTTAACTTCTCTCGGCCGGTTATGATTCCTCTTTACGGGGAGCCTTATTGATGCGTATCCAATATACGTTTGAGCGTGTACAAAATGTACCAGATAAATAAATATCAATATATATATATATATATATATATATATATAGTAAGTTCACTCTAGCGATTTTAAAATAACACCAACACTTATGACACAGCACAATAGTAGGCTAAGAGTACCTGTATAAGGCGTTGAAAAAAAGGTCGCGGTAACAGACGACGAAAACGTTATAAAAACCAACCAAAAGGCAGAAAAAACACAGAAACAGAATGGTGCAACCAGTTAGGTGTACGTCGTAAACGTAACAGAACGCAATATCAGTCATCCATACTCGTCAGCGGCCTTATCTCGGTGTCAAGGGCGGGGAGACAACCGATTTTCATATTAATAGCTGGACGGCTGATATCGCGAGTGACACTGGTGAGCGCCAGCCTAAAGCGACGGCCGGTGCCGCTTCAATTATTTTAACCAGTTCAACTATAAAAATCATTCCTATTATTAGTAGTGATTTAATTTAATAATAACTTTAAAATTGATCCACCTTCACTTCTTTTCTATTTTATTTTTATGTTATATTGTCTTCAATGTACAATATTTGGTATTTTTTAGTGCATCATGAAAATTGACAAATTTTATCCGTTGTAGCCAATTAATTCGATTTTTTTTTTATAATTGTAACCTTTCATAGTTAGGTGGAAAAGTTTTAAAAAATATATATGCCTCAANTCATAGTTAGGTGGAAAAAATTTAAAAAATATATATGCCTCAAACCATTAAGATCTGTACGTAGTGAGTATGAACAACGTAACTTTTTGCATTCAATCAATTATTTACTCAAAATCCAATACCCGTCTCATTATTACGACGACGTAGCTAAACCATATCTGACATATATTCTCTATAGCAGCGCATTATTAGAATTGTTTAATTATTAACATCTTAAATAACAGATTATTGTTTCACGTGTCAACCAATTATTTAAAAAATGGGCCTTAAATGTTTTTTAAATAAAAAATTGTATCCTACCCTTAGTTATAAAATTTATTTTAAGATTAATTAATGCGGTTTTAATATACTATGTTTTTATGTATTTAATAAATTCTTATATATTATTTTTAAATTATTATTTGTACAAGTGTAACCAAGTAGAACATAAAAAAATTATCTGTTAAATAAACTAGTTAATTAAGTATGTTGTCATTTGAAAAAAATTATGTATGCACAATTAAAAGGTATAAGAAAGAAATTAAAAAAGTATATAACTAACGAATCCAGAATTAATGCAACTAAAAATATTAAAATTAATTTTTTTACATAATTATTATTTTGTGAAAAATTAAGTGGTTAAGGTTAAAATAAACACCTTGTAAAATAAAAAAATCATATTCTTTAAAAAAAAATTTAAACATTTTGCAAATAAGGTTATAAAATTTTTTGTTTTGAATAAAAGCAAATCGCGAATATACTGTCTATTAATGGTTTAAAAATACAAAAACAGTTTTATTAAACAACGTTAAACTTATTTTTTTAATTAAAAAAACTTTTAATCTATAAGAAAGTTTGAATACATTTTTATTTTTATTTATTAAAACTTGATCATACAATTAAGATAAATTAATTACGACGTTTTCTGAATTATTATCAGTACATATAATAAAAAAAAATTATAAAATATATCCTATTTTGTAAATTCTAGAAATTTAATATAATGTTTTTAAATAATTCAGAAAAATAAATTATTTTCAAATTATATTTGTAATTTTAGAGTCTTACACGTGTTAAATAATAAGTAATTGTATATTGGCGATTATTAAATTAGAATTTTGTTAACACACGTCTAAATATGAACGCGGTATTTTTAGGTATTAATATCACAATAAATAATGAAACAAATTTAACATTTTAATTAATTTTATAGCATAGTGTATTTTATTATATGCATTTATTAACATGAATCATGGACTATTTGTTTTATCATTGACTTTAATTTATTACAATATCATCTTTGTAGAATGTAAAATTCAAGAAACACCATACTTAAATTATTTAATTGAAGTAGGAAATCATTTGTGTATTCAAAATGGATGGAAATCTATGGGAAACTTACACTTGAAACTAAATTCGAAACGAATTTTCAGAGTTCCAGATTTAATGGCGCAAAAATTGGAACCAAAAAATGTTTTCAATGTTTTCTATAATATTGTTGATATTTTAAACTACAGATATAGCGAAGTACTTTCAACATTTGTAGAATTATTAAATATTGTTGTTGATATATGTATACACTTTTTAAACGCTAATGTATTGGAAATATTTATAAATTGTGTACTATTACTTGTAAAAGTAATAAACAATTCATCTACAATGTTTGAGAATTTATGCAATGCTATGACATTTATAAGTTATATGGACTTTAAACTTGTGTTTCCCGAGTTAAAAACTAACCTAATAACAATAGTTCATGACATTTATGAGATAAAAAACCATAAATATTTTAAAAAAATCCGATATGAGTATCTTTTTGTTAATCTTCAAGTATTTATCGAAACTAAAGATTTCATTGGTGATGTATCTAAAATTGCAAATAACTGTTTCGAGAAAAATAAATCTATTATAAATACTGGTGAAAAAATTGATCTCAAAACTGAATGTGAAATAGAATATTTGACATACAACAGAGATTTCCCGGACTTTATACAATTCATGTGTAATAAGATAAATTCATTTTACACTGAAACAATTAAAATTAATTACGAGGATCTTGGATTCATTCAGTTGATAAATCCAACAAATCATAAGTAATTATATCTTAATTTTAAATAACTTAAAATTCATTTCTATATTGATGAAATTTTTATTGGTGTTCTAATATAAAATATCACATCAAAGCCTTGTTTTTAAAAATGCATAAGAGAAATTTTTATTTTATAAAGGAGGTAAAAAAATCAGTTTTATTCTGATCATTTTAAATAAATAAATTTCCATAATATAAATGGAGATCCTAAGGAATTAATACCACTATCTAAAATAAAATAACTTACTTAAGTATGTAAAAAATATTTAGACAGTTGAAGTTAATTCAAGTGTATCTCAATAAAAAAAATAGACGCATTGAATTATATAATACTTTTATTTTTAAAAATATGAAAATAATGTTTTATCATATCATGCCGACTAACCTAATGATTTTTTTAATTTTGAAAAACAATGGTTAAAAAAATATACATAAGTAAATTAGATTAATAAAAAAGTAACAAGTTAAATCTATTTTTATTTAATAAACGATAGGGATATTGTAGATAGGGTAGAGTATATTTATAAGTTAAAAGTACATTTAAAATAATAATTAGTACACTTTTTAATTATCTTTAAATTTAATAACAATGTAAACTAGACCTAAGAAATAAAAAACAAATACATTTCCATAAAATTATTAAACAACTAATTAATACATATTAAAAATAGTGACAGTTATAAAATAAATACGGAATACAATTTTTAGAAATATAATGACAAGGAACTTTTGTATGAAATATTTTTTCCTAAAATAATTCGTATGTTAAATAAAACATAAATAAAAAAATCGAAAATGTCCATTAAAAATTAAAGTAATTACCTTTTTATATATTGTAAAAATATTTTTTTGTAAACCTTGTAATAACCAATATCATATTAAATTATTTAATAAACAAATTTTACAGTGATCACATATAAAATAAGTCATATTTTTTAAAAAAAAATTACAAAAACCAAGAAATTGAATCCATTTTAAAATACCTTAAGGCTGGTGAATCTTATCCAAAGTTTAAAGAATGTATTTTCTCAATTTAAACTAATATTGTGGAGTGAGATTGTCAATTTTTTTAAAGTGTTGATATCATTGCTACTCTGTAGAATAATATACTTAATTAAACAGTGTACATAATCATGATATCTGTTATTATAAAATAATTCAACTAATTCATTTGAATCATTATATAGGTTTATACATCCGATTGACGAAACTATTAATCAAGAACTTGGAATCAAGACACTTAATATTTTATTTAGGGAGGGTAGTTGGAATTCCTTTAGCCACATAGAAGTACCACATGATAATTTAATAATAAATGCCAGAACTGTAATGAGAGACCTGGTGACAGATCACAATTTTCATCTTAAAAAATTTTACTTCACACAAATAGTGCGATGTAGATTTTTTGAAGTGCTTATAATTTACAATAAATTACTAACTATTTTATGTAAGATTTGTAGAATTGAAAAAAAAAGTAATAATTATGTGAAATGTGTGACATATCTTTTTGACACAATTAATTATACAGTAAACATGTTTTATTTTATGCTTACAATTATGGAAAAACTAAAACTATCAAAAATATGGTTACCTGAAAGATTGTATTCTAACTTGCTTTCAACACATCAATTAATACATAATTATGTAATTGATCTTAAAACTTATAATGTAACACGAAATGTGTTTATAAATACACCTGAAGTAAATATTGAATATTTAGCTAATGATTACATGATGAGTTTTCAAAAAGCAAGATTACAATTTTCCAATAAGTTACGTAAATTAAAACAAAACCAAAAAAATAACTGTTATTCAGAAGGTTTATTGGTGACTACAGAAAATCTGGAAAATAAAGTTACTAATATTGCGCTTGTTGTTAACTCATCAATGGCAAATGATACATCTGTCACCCAATATGAATTATTTTCGAAATATTTGTATGAATTTTGTAAAAACTTTATTAAAACTGATTATAAAGATACATGTTTTTATAAAATACATCAAAATTATTTTTGGAAATTGCCATAATCCATTTTTGTTATTAAAACTAAATATAAAATTTAAGTAATCGAAGCACGTATTTTATGTTTAATTAGAGTTATTCCTATGTATGAGTAAGATCTCTTTTAACAAAATAGGCTTAATGTAATAATAAGGAAACATTGCAGGAAGCACAAAAACAATAATTCAAATTACTTTTCAACCATGGAATTGCTATACTATATTTCATCTATTCATATTATACAGAGAGTTCAATAAGTAAGGAAATAGGTCAATTGTTACAATCAATAAGAACGATAGAAACCCTTTCCTTTACTTACTGAACACTCTATATACGTTCGATGAATAAATACATCATTTCTTATAATTGCTCTAAAAAATTTTTATAATAAAATAACTTTTGTTTATTTATGTATTTAGCTGATTTTGGAATACAGTGAGTTATTTCGATACTATTCCAAAATGTCTTGACGCAATTTTATTACTTTCAATTTATACACAAAAATAAAAATCTTAGGTAAAATCAGAAATATAACTTTATTAGTTCTTAACAAAATTTGATTGATTGATTTAGCAAAAGTTGATTGCTTCGATAATAAGTTTATCATAATTAAAGAATATTTCTAATGTAATAATATTATTTAATATTATAGGTAAAATATACAAATTCGCTTAATCAATATTTACTCATAGTTTATGAACTCAATGAAAAATCGTTTTATTGACTTGATTTCACCCAACTGAAGTTCTGGCTCATACCTGACGCGTCTATTGGAATTAGGCCTTTTGTCCATCTTTATTATGGGTAGATAAACTACACTGAGCAATATTGATTAATTAGAATAGAATACATCAATACAAAATTTTATTAGCATTTAATAGTTATTCGATGCTAATGATAATGAAACTTATAATTAGATCTTAATGAAAGATAAAATTATAAAATGCTCTTATTTAAAAGTCATTTCCGATAATAGATGTTGGATATATAATTTCATTTTGATGTTCAACTAATTATACTCAAAAATTGAGGCCAAAAAAACTATAATTTTAATTCACTAAATAAAACAGATAATAATAAATCGAAACACGGCAAAAATGCAGTAACGGCCCCTCTCCCAGAGGTGACCAATGAGGATGCGTCAGGTTGTCAGACGGCAACATTTTGTAAAAAAGTATGAAGAATAAAACTTTTATACCAGCTAGACAAATTGCGAAGTAATTGTTTCACTATACATAAGTACAGGTCTACCCAACGCTTGTTCTGTTAACAGTGTAGGGACATCATCACTGAAATCTAGGATGGAGTCATGTATATTGAAGATAGATAGATACAGTAATAAATACATAAAATAATTGTTAAATGATATTTAATGCATAGATTAAAAACTAAAACAAATAATGCCATAAATATAATACTATTTTCTACATGGTAAATAATGAAAATAAAATAGTTGATTGAAAAAATATATTATAGCATGTAAAGTAAAGGAAAATTATTATAGTAATTTTTTTTTATTAGTATTTTTTCTTAATAATACGAAAAATGATTCTAAAAAATATTATATTATTATTGACCATTCATTTAATATTTGGGATATCCTTTCGTGATTTACAGTGTAATTTTATGAAATATATGTTAAATTATTTTAATCATAATTACCGCTATTTAATTGAAATGATAGAAAACAAAGAAAAATATGACGTGGATAGTTTAAGCAAATATGGCAATGCAATAAAAACTCATGGCGAAATCGTATTAATAATGTTAGATATTTTAAGGGAAGCTGATAAAAATTTTTACTCGTCAGATTTGATATCAGTCAATTTATACATAAATAATGTTTCTGAGAATATAGATTTCTATGCTAAAAATGGTAACGGAATATTTGATTTGTCAGATAAAATTTCCAGTATTATTAAAGGTTACAAAATGCATCATGAGTTCTTTTCAGATCATTTAGAGCTTAAAATATTTAAACATTGTAGTTGTACCACATTTGACGAAGTATTTATTTATTTTCCTGATTACAACGAATCAGGTGAATATACTATTGAAAATTTTCAAATTGTTTCAAATAAACTTAGAAACCGATTGTTACAAAGTGATAAACATCAAAACGACACCGATGAATATATTAAAAATTTAAAATTTAGTAGAGTATATTTTTATTTTAAAAAAGCTATTAAAAGGTGTGAATACTGGGAATTTTTACCAAAAAATTTATTATTTTATGACTTTATGATGAATAATCGCGAAATTTCTGAAAAAGATCTTATAAGAAATTCTCAGGATAAACAATATCCACAGTTAATAAACGGAAGAATTCAAAATGTTTTAGATTTTATTCGATTTGCACCACTCGCTATAATTTGTCCCGACGAAAGCCACTTGACCCTTTTTGATATATTTAGATTTATCAAATATAGTTTTTTCACAAAAGATATACAAGTATTTCATGTACTTATAATGACTGCAACATTTCGTCCTATTGCTTTACTCGTTAGACTTTTTATCAATATTCTTAGGTCCTCAATAGAAGTTTACAATTTTTATAGTAACGAAAAAGAAAGTTTAATATTGTATCATAATATTATTTTTGTTGGTAATAGAATAATTGAAATTTTTCAAGATTTTGTTAATTTGAATCTCTTTGGTGACGGGCCGGCTGATGTCTTTTTTACATTTTCAAAAAAAACTTCTAAATGTCTTAAATATTTCATTAATAAAGATAAAACAAGTGTCAAGTTTACATCCATAAAACTGATGCATTCATTAAAATTATTTTTTTATTATAACAAATTTAATTTTGATAATTTATATGAGTATACTACAAAGGATATTATCAATAATTGCTTTAATGAATTGACTGTAAACACGAAACATGCTGAAACATTTATAAGAAACTTAGAAGAACACAAAAAATTCTTTGAAATAACCAAAAAAACTTTGAATATTAATCACAAGTTAAATAATACACACACTTATGTTTTTCATAAATNATACAATTGACTCATGTTTTTAATAAATTTACAATAAGTAAGTTTAATATAAATTTATTTTAATTACTAGTTTTATATACTCTGAACTTAAATAATTTAATTATTATTATTTAAAACTAAAATTTTTTCTTCAATTATTAATTTTTCTAAATTTTCCTTGATATATTTTAATAAGTCTTGTAAATATCATTATCTTATTAAATGTGACTTTTATTCTCTTTCATAATGTATCATATAAAAATAATAATACCGTCATCTTTTTTTTTTAGATTTGTTATGTCAAACTAAAGATATTAACACATTATCATATAAATTCAATGATGAATATGTCACTCAAATTGTTGATTACAATAAAAAAATTACATCTGATGATGATGAAAATAGAAACAAATATATGAGTAAAAAAAATTATCCTGAAGATTCTTTAAATAATAATGATAATTGCGATTACTATTGTTTTTATCCTAAATATTTAAAAGATTATATATTGTTTATATAAATTTTACACAATATTTATATTTATAAATAATTTTTAGATTATTTATACACATAGACTATATAATACATTAAAATACCTTAAATATAGTATTATAATTAGGGTTCGGATTTAAATATCCAAAAAAATCTACCATACAAATATTTAAAAACAAAAATATAATGTAAAAACTTTTTATTTTTTTTTGTATGTATACAGTTATCCTATCGTCATTTATTGTTTTAAATATTATCAAAAATAATTTATACATGGAATGCAATTTTTTTTCTCTTGACTTCTGAAATAATGAACTATATTTATTTATTTTATTTAAATATGATTTTTTTTATTAGAAAGTTTTATTATTTATGCTATTTCAAATTTTAGGATACCCAATTCAATTCCGCATTCTACAACTGTAAAGTTTATATTATTAGAAATATATAAGTTTACAGTAAAAGGTATGATGAATGGTATGTTAGGCTAGGAACAATGTAAGGTGAAAAAGAAGTCTATAGACTTGCAAAAGTGAGAGAAAAAAATATCTAAAGATTATCATTATGTAAGGTGTATAAGAAGTGTTGATAATAGGGTATTATCGAGTCCCGTCGCGCTGCGCTACAGTGTCAGTTAGATGAGACTCTATTTGTTTATTTTAATTTATTTGGACTGACGAATAAGCGGTTGCGGACAGCGAGCCCCTCGTTTGTTCGTTAACCCTGCAGATATGCAGGATAGCCGTCATATAAGACACTCTAAAGTAGACGAATAAGCGGTAGCGTTGGAGGGAAATTTTATAAATCTAAAGGTTCGCAGACTCCGGTCCGGCTGAGTAGGTTTCCACTGAAGGCCCGAATCGGTCGTTTTCAAACTCCTGGCAGAATGCCGGCCCTAAAAAAGAGGAAATCACGGCCGCCTTCCTTTTACACAAGGGCGGTACACTGCGCTCGAAATTCGATCTTGCGAGTTCGAGGTCCACATTATACATATTAGTTATACATTAATTATACAAATATGATAAATATTAAATTAACAGCTATTCAGTTAATTATAGGCAAAGAAGAAATGAAGGGTCAACGTTGGCAATTGACATCATACGTGTAATAGGCTCATTTTAAGGTAATTAAAGGTAATAATTTAAGGTAATAAGTAAAAAAGGCGAAAGGAACATAAAAAGGAGCAACAGATCGGGAAAGACGTTGAGGAACTCTAAAACAAATTAAACAAAGCAAATAGGGAGAATCAATATATCCTTGTAATAAACTATTTAGGAACTTAATACCCGAGAAAAAATTATAAATAAATATCATATAAAAATTGAACTATTTAATATTATTTGAATGCATGAGATGATATTGCTATTAATGTCGATTACTGAATTAATCTAAATTGTGCAATAATATAAAAAAAATTTTATACATATAAATACGCATAACCTATATTTTATTTCGATTTTCAAATTTCATAAAATAACATGCACACATAAACGAACAAAAAAAATTTGAATTAGTGTAAATATGACATCATGATTTTCATAGAAATATTATTTTATTTTACATATAATTTATAGTTAATTGTATGTTATAATTAATTTTAATTATTTCAAAAATGAACTTACAATTATTTGTGATTTATAATTTTATTTAATACATTTGTTTTTATACATAAACACAAAATTAAATTTAAACAAAAAATTAAGTCTAACACAAACATTTTAATTGTGTTCAACAAGTTATACGTACTGTAAGTTAATCTGAGCGAATGGAAACAGTAAATTTATAGTCCAACTTAATGTTTTCTTAATTTCTGCTCTTAAAAGATTACCATGTTCTATTGTTTCAAATGTTCGAAATGGAGTGTCAATTAATCCTGTACAATTTTTATAGCGAATCATGAAGTCATCGAGCATTTCAGCATACAATTGTTTATTACGTGCATTCATTTCATTTTTTAAGCAAGTCATTAAAATACCTTCTAAAATTTCTATAGGTTCAGTGCGTAAATAATAGGTCATAAACTTTTTCTTTAACTCGGAAAAAAAGGTTAAATCTCGTGTAAATATAGTTTTTGCGTCTACAATTGTTTTTGTTATAGCTTTCTTAATTATTTCACAATAATGAATCATTGCTGAAATTCCAATACTTTCGATGACATTTCTTAGCCAAACCATACTTTCGAAATAATTTCCTACACTAAATGTTTCAATAATGATGGCTAACAACGTTTTCCCTTCAACTGCTGTTACTTGGTATTGGCCAATAGGAGCAGAGCCACTGTATGGTTTACTGAAATCAACTGGCTCATTAATATCCAAACGATCATTGTACTTGCTCTGATCAGTCTCATTCATTATCTCAGGTGCGGTGTAAATTGACCTTTCGTGTAACACCAATTCCATTAGTCTTGCATTGTCCATGCAACAATCATATACTATTTGAATATTTAATCGATACATTTCGTGGGTTACACATTTTTTTGAAAATGAACATAAAATAAGGATTGCACAAATAAAATGCATACTTCTAATAGGTAAAAAATATTAAATTATAATTAATTAATTGAAAATAAACGATGTTTTTAACAATGTATTATATATTCAATAAAATAGTAATTTTTCTTTAATGAAACAATATGTTTTAATATATAATGTAATTTAATTACAATTATATGTAAATAATTAAAAATTATTGATAAATATTACTGGCATCTTTAATATAATTTTCGAATTAGAATAAAAAGAATATTTTAACTATAATAGATTGCATAGATTCACGCTGTTTTTTAACATTTAATTAAAAATAAGTTCCATTTAGAATCCTAGAACAAATATAAATAAAATAACTTTTATTTGACTTCAATTTTTATTATTTACTTTTGGGATTCAACCTATTTCAAAATATATTTTTACAGTATAATATACAATATTTATAGAGATTTGTTACAATGTCAGTAGTATCTAACTTATTGGTAGACTAATAGTTGGAACTCTTAGGGAAATGGTAAAAAAATGGGATTCCCTGAGATTTTGTGAAAGTATTATAATTTTTTTAAATAAATATTTAAAAAAAATTATTTTTTATATTATAGTCGAAGTAAAAGAATAAGTTAACGTAGAAGATAACCTCATTTTAGCAGCAATTTTTAGGCCACGAAAAATAATACTGAAATATCTGCTTATTTAAAAGTAATTTACAGAGTGAAATAAATCTGGTAAACACTAATTTTTCAAAAACTATTGATTATTGTACATTTTTGTAAAGATGAAAAATATTAGGTTCAAAAAACTACGTAATTTGTAGTTAAATAATTGCTTTCACCCCTACAGGTATAAAAGTTCTGCAGTATAATTGTTTGAAACGGATAACCCTATTTTAAACTTCATAATATGATAGACAAAAAGTTATAGCAATTTAAATTTGAAAATTTTAAATAAAAAATTGTAACACGAAAATAGCATTTTTTTAACTACGGCAGCCGTTTGCTCATAGAAGATAAGTCATCTGAACATATTTTAGCTTTGAATTTTTTTTTGCTTAAAACTGCCATAATTTTTTAGCTTCGATGCGAAGCTGAGAAGGTATTAATTTTACCATGATGTGTTTTTTTTATTTTTTTATGACTCTTGCCACTTTTTCTCAGCTCTGACTGGACCGATTTCTTTCAACAATACGTCAAAAGATCACAAATCGTATCCAGTTGAAGACATTACCTTAAAAATTGAAAAATTTTCCCTCGTTCCCCGCAAATGGGGGAAATATCCAAAAAAATTACAAATTTAAAAATCCGTAAATTTTCTCATTTTTTTCACTTTTTTTCTTAAAACTTCCATAACTTTTTGAAAAATAAACAAATCAACATAATTTTTTTTATACTAAAACCTTAGATAGTTCCCATTCATTTTATATCATTTTTTTAAAAATCTAATACTTAACCTGCTCATTGGGGGGGATTTAAAATAGCAACTTTTTTATAAAAACTAACTTTTTCAACTTAATTTTTGAAAATGTTCCGGAAATACTGCGTCCTTTAAACATATATCAAATTAAAGCTTATTTTATGTACTAAAAAAATGAAAAAAAAAAATTTGTCCCGACGACCTATATTCTATGCGCAAATAACTACCGTATTCAAAAATATGCTATTTTTCTATTAAAATTCTAAGTTTTGTATTTTATTTTATTTTAAAATATCTTATTAGGAGNAAAAAAAATTTGTCCCGACGACCTATATTCTATGCGCAAATGGCTACCGTATTCAAAAATATGCTATTTTTCTATTAAAATTCTAAGTTTTGTATTTTATTTTATTTTAAAATATCTTATTAGGAGAATATATTGACTTTCATGAATATTATATAATTTAATCGACATAGAATAAAGTTCAAAGAAATTAAACTTATTACATTTTTTTTACTTTTTTAAAGTCGAAAAAGTAATTTTTAAATTTGAGTTAGCTTAAATAGCCAATTTTTTAGCTTCGATGCGAATTTTTTATATGTAAATACTAATTTTTAATAATATTAAAACTTATAAGTGATAAAAAAAGTCTAATTGCAGATTTGATAACATCGCGAAAAGTTGATTTAGAATGGTATATTTTTGTTACTGATGAAAGTTCCTTGTAGTTCAGTGCATTTATTTATAGTAACAAACAGTTTTTATTGAAATTTATTGTATCAAGCCCTTTAAATTTTTATACACGTAAAAATAAAGCAAAATACAACTTCTTTATTATTTTTATAATTTCTCCGTTTAAATTACAATATTAAATTATTGAATATCAATTTCATACTAAATTTAATAATTATAATTAGTATTTATTCATATATTATATTTTAAAATCAAAGAACTACTNTGCATACTAAATTAAATAATTATAATTAGTATTTATTCATATATTATATTTTAAAATCAAAGAACTACTAGTTAGGTTATAATCAAAGAAATAAGAGTTGATGTTGCTTTTAAAATATTTCACCAATTTCTCTAAAGGAAACACTATCTACCGATTTGCATTGAAGCGTTTCTTATGATAATGATTTTAATCACTGTCAAATATCATCTATACTTGTCTCATCTATGCCTTGTCTACACTGTGCCTTGACCCCACTGTGCTACCGTTTTTTTAATAATGATTATATCAATAAATATATTTGTTTATAGATGCATAATATCTTTACCTGTCATTTTGTATATTTTTTTTATAAATTGGACTCTTTACCAGCCCACAGGAGGGATTCAAAACCACAACTTTTTCAACTTAACTTTTTAAAGTGTTTCAAAAATACTGACACTTTTATATATACCTTAAATTAAAGCTTATGTAATGTACTTTACTATGAAAAACAATTTCAGATTTTATTTTGTTTTCATGGTGAAAATAGTTACTAAATGCTATTTTTTATGAAAATAATTGATTTTATATTTTACATTTATAATTTTATAATGCTATAACTTATTGAAAAGTGTATGGATCAATACAATATTTTATGAGAAATAATATTTATATCCCTCTTTTATTCGACTTTCTTTTTTTTTTAATAAAGCCATTTACCTTTATACAGGATGTTTTTTTTATCATAACCCACTCAATTACTTACAGAATAATAATAATTTAAACATTTTTTTTTTTTTATTATCTTTAGTTACACGTTATTCTTGAATTTTTAACTATGTAATACTTTTTAAGTTCATCCCTTATGCCTTGTAAGGGGTCAACTTTGTTTTTTTAAATGGTAACACATATTTTAAATTTAATAAAATGTTTGAGTTTTTAATTTAATAGTAAATGGCATTTGAATTTTTAATATAACTTAATTCGTTTATTAGATATAATCATTTAAAGTTTAAAATTTTGGAGTAAATATACAGGTATAATACACTAGGGATTACAAATATAGGTAGCTAATTGGTTTTTTATGACATTGCTGTCACAGTCACAGATTGTTTATTATCAATTATAACTATACATAATATTCATATATTACACTTATAAATCATAAAACTTGTAATCAGGATATAAATAAGGAAATAGGAGATCATGTAGCTTTTTGGGAATAGTCCATCAATTTTTTATAATTAAACACTATCTACCGATTTGCATCGAAGCGTTTTTTTTTTATAGTGATTTTAATTACTGTCAGATATCATTATACTTGATCCATTTATGCCACGTCACTACTGTGCCGCGACCCCCCTGTTCTGGGTTTTTTTGTTGATCGATACGCATTAAAAGCTTTAACGCAACCATGTGAACTGAATTAAATTAATTACTAATTTTCTGTCAGTGCTACAATCTCACGTGGATTAAAATATTTGTGCATTGATAAAAACTTATTATAATGAGTTTTTATTGATTCATTACATAATAAGAAACGTATGAGTATAACTGTAATCGGGAATAGTAGAATATACAACAGTCAACCTCGCATCCGGATTGTCTTGTACTTTAAGCAGTAAACGTTATAAATGTGTGCAGGTTCAAGAACGCTCGAGTTGTAGAATAATAAAATATTATCAGTAATATAATTAATTTAGATGAATTTTAATTGATTCACATAGTTCTGGAAATGTAAGCGTCGGTTTTCATTGATAACTAAATAGTCGTCTCCACTAATTCTACTGAAAGAGCGTGTCGATTTTAACAGCATCATTATGATTAAATGTCGCGACAAAAAAAAATTTTATTGCTGCAAAATATTCGCATTTATACGATACAGCTATTAACTACATACCCTAGAGAGTTAAAATCAACGCTGGCGGTAATATTTACATTACTTAAATATAATAAAACAGGAGCTGGACATTTAATAAAAAATTGTTTTAGTCTGTCAATAAGTTAGTCTACTTTTGTATAATAAAATCTTCTTTATTCAGTTACTCTGGTCATATAATGAGCCAAACTAGTTACATAAATGTGAGTATAATGCATAGATTACTATAGCTAATAAAATAAAGTGATGATCAAACAGTTTTGCAATTGTTTAATGAATTGCTTTTTCAGAATCTTAGAGTTTATCAAATTCACTTGTCCAGGCTAGTCAATTTCTAGTGTTTCAATTAGAACATTGGCAATATACACGTGTCTCTATATTGCTCTGTTCATTGACACCCATACTTTACGCTTAGTTACATTATTTCTTCGTTTGTTTTTAATTTCTATGTTAATATTATGTACATAATATTATACGTAACGTACATTCGTTAAATATTTTTTTATTAATGCAAGTCTCCACAAATTAATGAAAATTCTTATTATTAATTCTATTAAATGGGTATATGCATCTAACAACGGATTTCATAAGCATTTTGAAAAATTCGTTTTTTTTTTTTAGATAAAATTATTTCTTTTGAACCATTAGACTTGTTCCGTTTTGATTACGACTTTTGAATACAAGCTTTGCTTTATTTATCCATTTTTAAATATTTTGTTTAAATGCCTGTATATATTTTTCTGCACTGACTTTAACTTACTTCAAAATTTACAAAAGAAAATGAGCAATCACTTAAAATACATTTTTAACGAGCTCGCTAATATATTTTTATAAGATACTTGACTTTGATGTCATTCTTTGGGCACTTTGAATATGTGTATCGAGAAACAAAGACGTGTCGTACTTAATTAATTAACTTAAATTACCTACCACGTAAAGAGTGTGTGTCAGCTCCCTATTGGATTATTATCATCTCTAGGTGTCCAGCAGGTTGTACTCTTTATTTAATATATCTTTACTTAATAAATAATTATATCGTTGTTAACTAAGTGTGTTATATATATTTATATATTGTAGTGCGACCCTTCGTAGTTCCTCTAAGGGAATATAAATTAAATAGGAAACCTCAGTACCTAACGTAAATATAGTCTAGCCAGCGATCCTCCGTTGGTTCCTTAGAATAATGTTAACAGGCATTTAGGCTCAACGCCTAAATAGCGACGTAACAATACTGAACACTATATATTTTTTTTCGTCTTACGTACATTAAAATGGTAGTATCGGTTATGTTGTGGCTAATTGTAATACGAATAATTCCGGATAATTACTATTGAAAAAGTTAGGTCAATAACAATTCATGCATGGAATAACATTGGCCGGATCAACAAGATATCGATCTAAACTGTAAATTACTATCGGGACCACGTGCTTTTCAACGTAGCAGTCAGTGGATTAAGGCACAGATAATCAACTCAACTGCATAAATCAGATTTCAATATGTTAAATCATGTAATTTTGTTAGTTATTTTATGGGTACTTAATTTACTAATGTGACAGTTGTTATATCCCTATTATTTATGTCATTATATTTAGCTGCCGTCTAAACATACTTGTTAAGTTCATTTATTATTTTCACTCGTTTTCTTCCTTTATTCTACGTATTTTATGTTAAGCAATTACAACCAATAAAACCCATTTATTCCTTTTTCGAGCCGATTGAGTACCCGCTTGTGTAAACAGGTTCCGGATTCCTTTGGCCTTCATTCCCGGCTTTGTTCAATATTTTGATTAGCAGACCCTGGTTAGGTTATATTTATTTGTCATTTAATGTAATTATAGTGTTTTATAAGACTAATAAGTACTTAATTATTAGAAGCTATTAATTTGTATTAAATTTAGTTCATTATTTATAGATTAATAACTTTTTGTTATATAGTCTACTTATAAATTGTTGGTAAATATTTTATATTTATTTCGCGTTTAGTACCATTATGTGAGATAGACATTTTGTATTTTTTCTTCTTAGCGTTTAAAGTTTCTCTATAGAGATATTACAAATGACCTAACTGGTAAGTACCTGAAATANTCTGTGTGATCATTTTTTTTTTTTTTATTAATAAAATCGTTAGTGTCGGTTTTTGACTAATATCGCGTCCTTTTATTAGTCTTAATTGGTCATTATGACGTTGGAAGATAATTTAGCATAAGCCCAGTGGTTGAGATGTCAATATGAAATTAAACGGAAGACTTATGTAAATAAAATTCGTTTGAATTATGTTCTAGCAGTCTCCAGCAATGCGGACGCGTTTGCTGTACCTCAATTAATAGCGATGGTCGAAACACTTGATCAATTAATGGCGACAATTATTGTAGAGGTTGACGTCCTCTTGAATCATTTATTGATCATGAATTTAACATCTGAATATTCTGATAAGTTGAGCTACGAGGTGCTAAATTTAATTATAATTGCAAAGGCAACTGGCAATCGTTTCTTTCGATATGATACAAGGACAACAGTAATCTCTGAGCATAGCGGTATTCAGCCATAGTTAAATAATATCGGCTATTAGATTGATAATATAAAAATTTCAATTTCAATAAGAATAATAATAAATTATTTATTTATTTTAATTTTTAGTGACTTTTTTTGGAAATTTAAAGTGCACATTTTAAGAACATATTTAACACTTTTTTATTGTATTAAATTCACTGCCTTATTTATAGGTATAAGAGATAGACCAAATTAAATATTTAANCTGCCTTGTTTATAGATATAAGAGATAGACCAAATTAAATATTTAATCACTCAAAAGTTAAGAAATAAATACTACTTATAAGTCAAAAAAATGTCTATTATCACCTTAAAAGTGTAAAATTAGAAATAAAATTAAGAAATAATTATATAAGAGTAGTGTTATAAATTATAAATTTGATAAAATAAGTAAATAATATTGTTTTTATGGTTATTTAAAAATATTTAATTCATTATAATGTTTGCCGTTAGTCATAATTAGAGTTTGGATTTATGTACATCTAAAATAATTAAAATTATAGTCATTTCATAGGAAATCCTAGAAATTTGCATTAATTTATGTTGTTAAAGTTAATAAAACATACAAAAATTACTTATTTTTAACTAATTATGCTTTATGAACTTTATGAAAAAAGTCATTAAAATATTTCCACTGACAAAATTGAGGATACTTATTAAGATTTAGCACCTCTATATTTTGAGAGAATATATAATCCATTCTATTTTATTTTAGCTCCACCATCATAGTGATATATTTATTGGAGTTTAATTGAAAATACATTCTAAATTTAACTAAAAAATTGAAAATATAACAAGTATAAGTACTTTTTGGTTTACTTTGGAGTTTATCTATCAAGTTGAACAGTTATTATGGATCATTAAATTTAGAAAGCACTTTTTAGAAAAATAAGAATCTCCTCTATAACTGTTTTTATTCAAAAGTTTCGACAATAATGATCACAATGTTCGGGTAATGTTGTCTAGAGCTCGATTAGAACAGACTAGAGTAAGGGTTTTTCTGCCTTTTTAAAATATTTTATACCCCCAAAAATCATCATTGTCTCATTACAATATTACTGTTTATTAGTAAGTAACCATAAAATATTGAAATTATTACATATGAATAGTATATAAATCATTTTGACATTTAATATAACATGAATGTAGTCTTTTTTTACCCTTAAGATTAGGGTGGATACAAAGCATTTAATTATTAAAATTAGAATAAAAATATGACAAAAATAATTAAAAATTTTTTTTTCGGTAGGACGGATTTTAAAAGTGTCTATTAATTTATTTATGATTGAATCGTGTGTATTACAATATAACTAAACAGTATGCGTTTGTTAACTATTTCTCTTAAATTATTATTTAATTTTTTTTGTTTGAAAAAGATTATATTCTAAGAATATGAATATCCCATGTTATGGTAGTGACGAGTATTTTACGATAATTAAAAGTAAATTACTTTGTCATAAATTTCTAGATCCAACATCAACTGTTAGTAATTATTTCAAAAAAGACAATTTTTTACTCTTATGATTTATTTAGTTTCATTAGCATCTAATTATTATTAGATGCTAATGAATATTTGTATTGATTTATTATACTCTAATACATCAACACAAAATTTTAATTTATAATCTTTTATGTTAAATTCTATATTATTATTAAACATTATTGCTTTTAACTTCATAATACAATTTTATTAATATTATTAATACCAGAGTGTTAAAATTAAAATTTTATTATATTATTNTACAATTTCATTGATATTATTAATACCAGAGTGTTAAAATTAAAATTTTATTATATTATTATTGAAATTATGACGTACTTTTTGTCAATTAAATTTAACTTTTTTTAAACCAATCAAAGATATTTTGTTAAGAACTAAAAAAATTATATTTTTGATTTTAATAATGATTTTTCTATTGTGTGTAAAGTGATTTTGATGAATTTACGTTTGGTTATTTTGACATAATATACAAATAACAAAATTTATTCCAAAATTAGCTATATACTTAACGAAACATATTTTAGAATTAAAAACTTTTAAGGCAGTTATAATAAATGATGTATTTTATGCAGAATGTATATTATATATATATATATATATATACAATACAGTACCGGCTTTTATCCGAGTAAGACGTGTGTGCGTGCATTTAACGTTTTTTTCTCTTAATATATAATAAATAAAATTTTTATAATCAATTTTCAACCACAATATTTTTAATTATGTCTGATAATTCGTCCAATAACAAAACAAAACAGGATACTCCTATCAAAAAATTACAAAATTCATCGAATTCAAACTCTATCACAAAAAAAATAACATTAGAAGATGTTTGGAACTTAATTACTTCACAAGATTCAGGTTTAAAAAGCATAAATACAAAATTAATTTCAATGGAATCGTCTATTAAATCTTTTAAAGATACCATCAACAATTTAAACTCCGAAGTTACCAACCTTAAAAAACATAATTCAAACTTACAATTGGAACTCGATTCACTAAAAAATAAAATCTCCGACTTAGAAAAATTTTCATTAAATACACACCCATCAGCCTACAACTCTGTTAACGAAAAACTTGATAGACTCCGTCGAAATAAAAATATATTAATATTTAATGTACCCGACAAACTCGAGGAAAATTCCGATAATACGGACCATTTAGTGAACGATTTATTAAAAACCTTGAATGTAAATATTACAGTTACCAAAAGTAAACGGCTGGGAAATTTTAATTCTAAACCACGTCCAATATTAATTAAACTATCATCACTAGAAGATGTTACTACCGTCCTCAAAGCTAAAAATCGATTACGAAACCAAACTCAATGGCAAGGCATATGGATCAACCAAGATTTGACAAATATGCAACGAGAGTACATGAAAAACTTACGCAATGAGTTAATCCAAAAACAAAATACAGGCGAAGCAAACTGGTTCATAAAATACATCAACAGATCTCCTCAATTAGCCAAAAAAAACTAATTTCCTCTCGAAGGTCATATCCATCCATTGTAAATTATTCAAAGTATGTAAATCAAACTAATAAACAATTTAAATTATATTATCAAAATGTTAGAGGATTAAGAACTAAGTTACCGGAACTTAAACGTAATATTTCATTATTAAATTATGATTGTATTATTTTAGTAGAAACATGGCTTAATGAAAATATTTTAGACCCAGAATTAGGTTTACATGATTATATTTTATTTCGTAGGGACAGATGTTCCATAACTAGTACACATCTATGAGGTGGCGGCGTTTTAATTGGTATAAGAAAAAATAAATTTGTTATGAGTAGATTGTCTAATACACTATCCGATATCGAACATGTCTTCATTCAATTAAAACTAAACCATACTTTTAACCTAATAATAGGAGCTTGTTACATTCCCCCAAACAGCCCGTTATCTACCTATAATAAACACGTTGAAGCAA
The DNA here is from genome assembly GCF_025091365.1 of Daktulosphaira vitifoliae. Taxonomy (NCBI): domain Eukaryota; kingdom Metazoa; phylum Arthropoda; class Insecta; order Hemiptera; family Phylloxeridae; genus Daktulosphaira; species Daktulosphaira vitifoliae. Next base: position 6,657,013 of record NW_026099576.1, on the reverse strand, counting down.
TTGAAGAAATCTTATCTAATAGCCCTAATGTAAAAGTTATTCTTACAGGTGACTATAATTTACCGAATGTTCCGTTCAGTAATGATAGTGATGGCCTAGTATTTAATGGAGTACATTCCGATAAAGCCGATGTAATTTTTGATTGTTGCCAATTAAATGATTTTCGTCAATATAACAACAACTTCAATAACTCTGGATCACTTTTAGATCTGATTTTTAGTAATATTTCTAACGCCACAGTAACTATAACTAACGACATCTTAGTCCCAATTGATAATTACCATCCAGCTTTAAAAACAGTCTTCGAATTAAACAGTTCTAATGTAAATATTAATTCTACCCATACCACTGGCTTTAATTTTAAGATAGCTAACTATTCGTTAATTTGTTATGAATTAAACAAAATTAACTGGGATTACCTATTAAACAAAAAATGCATAAATAAAAATATAAATTCATTTTACAATATACTATATGAAATTATAAACAAACATGTACCTAAATTTACAAATAAAAAAAAACCAAAATTTCCTATATGGTTTAATACCGAACTAAAACAATGTATTTTTTCAAAAAAATCTCTTCACGTAAAATTTAAAATTTCAAATGATCCAAATGACTATCGATTATTTTCCGATGCCAGAAAGAAATGTAAATTACTAATGAAAGAATGTTACCGTAATCATCTAATCTACACACAAAATCAATTATCTCTCAATCCGAAATATTTTTGGAGCTATATAAAAAAATTCAAATCTGACAACACTATTCCTAACGTGATGCATTATAATAATACAGTGTCTGATAATAGCTTATCAATCGAAAACATGTTTAGATCTTACTTCTCATCAGTTTATAATAAAAACAATTCTGTTATTAATCAAAACATCTCATCGAACAGAATTAATTTAGTAGATATTAATTATTGTTCACTTTCCATTAGTGATGTGTTTGATGGATTATCACAACTAAAACTAGACGCAACGTCTGGCCCTGATTCTATCCCTGCTTTGTTTTTAAATTTATGTCGTTATTCCTTAGCTTACCCAGTACACAAACTATTCTCTTTATCTCTAAAAACAGGCGTTTTTCCAAATTCATGGAAATCTAGTTATGTATTACCAATTTGGAAAACCGGAGATCGATCGATTATCAATAACTATAGACCTATTTCTAAGTTAAGTGTTCTACCTAAACTTTTTGAAAAACTCATAGAGCCCAAACTATCAGATATATTGAAAAACACTTTAATAAATGAACAACGTGGATTTCGCAAAAATAAATCAATTGATACAAATTTATTAACATTTTTCAACTTTTTAGCTAACACAGTTGGCTCTGGTGGTCAAGTAGACGTAATATATACAGATATAAAAAAAGCATTTGATACGGTTGACCACTCAATTCTTATNTAAAAAAAGCATTTGATACGGTTGACCACTTAATTCTTATAAAAAAACTATCCAACTTTGACTTTGGTGATCCAATTTTATCATGGCTATCTTCTTATCTTATTGATCGAACTCAAATGGTAAAAATAAATAATAAAATTTCCAATGAATTTATTGTATCATCTGGAGTACCCCAAGGGGGTCATTTGTCTCCCTTGTTATTTTTGATTTTTTTAAAACGATATTTTCCCAATATTTAAATATTGTAAGTTCTTATTATTTGCAGATGATTTAAAATTATATACCACTATTAATTCTATAGATGACATAAATCATTTACAAATTGACTTGAATAGTCTATTTCAATGGTGTTCATTAAATGGCTTAGAGATAAATAGTTCTAAAAGCTCATTTATTTCATTTTGTCGTCGCAAAGTAAGAATACCTTCTGACTATAATATTGGTGATTACAAACTACCAAAAGTTTCCCATATTCGAGATTTAGGTGTAATACTGTCAGATGATCTAAATTTTTCTGAACACATTAACATAATATATAATAAAGCTATTTGGAATTTAGGATTTATAAAGAGAAATTGCTCTGAATTTAACGACCCCAATTGTTTAATTACCTTATACACAGCTCTTGTTAGATCTACACTTGAATTCGGCTCTATTATTTGGAACCCAACTCAAGCCGGCCACAAAAATAAAATAGAAAAAATTCAAAGACGCTTCTTTCGAATGATAGCTCACAAAATAGGTATCGTAGGTAAATCAATCAATGATGTTGCAATCAAATGTCAAATCCCAACCTTAGAATCAAGACGTCTATTTATTGATTTAACATTTATATACAAACTATTAAATAATAAAATTATCTGCCCAGAGCTACTTGAACAAATTTGTTTTAAAATACCAGCTTATAATACCCGATCTCAACAATTATTTTTTACTATTCTAGGGAAAAATAATTTCATTAAATATAGCCCATTAAACCGTATGTTAATGTCTTGTAATAATATTTCCAACTTTGATTTTTTTAATGATTGTCCTAACAAATTAAAATGTGTAATAACAAATAATAATCATTCTAACACAAATATTTAATGTTATATTCATAATAATTCATTACTTCTAATTTATATTATTTTTATACTTAATATCTAATTATTGTTCACCTTAATTTTATAAATGTATCACTGTATATTGTTAATTTTTTAAAATTGTATTTATATTATTATATTACAACCTGTACTACATTGCCCTTCGAGGGTGTTATCTTATAAATAAATAAAAATATAATAAAAAAATAAATATATATAATGTATGATGGTTAAAAAATAAATTCAATTATTGTTTTTGTGCTTCCTCAAATGATTACCTAATATTATATAAAGCTTATATTAATAGAAGAGATCTTACTCATATTTAGAAATAACTTTAATTTAACATAAAATACAAGTTTTGATTACTTAAATGTTATGCCTCAATTTAACAAAAAAAAAAACGGACTATGGCCATTGCCAAAAATAATGTTGATGTATTTTATGAAAACCTGTATCTATGTAATCAGTTTTAACAAAGTTTTCACAAAATTCATATAAATATTTCGAAAGTAATTCATATTTGGTGACAAATGAGTCAGTTGCCATTGTTGTATTAATAATAAGTTCAGCGTTAGAAAATTTAATGTCCAGATGTTCCTTATTAACTATTAAACCTTCTGAATAACAGTTATATTTGTTTTGACTTTTTAAATTACGTAGATTATTGAAAAACTTATATCTTGCTTTCTGAAAACTTACCATGTAATCATTAGCTAAATTTTCAATATTTACTTCAGGTTTGTTTATAAACATATTTCGTATTACATCATTAGTTTTAAGTTCAATTACATAATTATATATTAAGTTAAAAATTAAACGTAAGCTAGGACATAATTTTTCGGGTAGCCATAATGTTGATAATTTTATTTTTTCCATAATAGTCAGCATATAATCAAACATTTTTACTGTATTATTAATTGTGTCAAAGAGATATATTATACATTTCAGATACTCGTTTAATTCTTTATGACTTCTACACATTCCACTTAAAGCAGTTAATGACGTATTGTACATTAAAAGTACATCAAGAAGTCTACACCTCAACATTTGTGTGAAGTAAAATTTTTTAAGATGAAAATTATGATCTGTCACCAGGTCTCTTATCACAGTTGTGGCACTTACTATTAAATTATCAAATAGAATTTTTATTTTGCCAAATGAATCCCAATTACCTTCACTAAATAAAGTATTGAGTGTCATGATTCCAAGTTCTTGATTAATAGATTCGTCAATCGGAGGTTTAAACCTATACAAAAATTCAAATATATTAGTTAAATTATTTTAAAATAGCAAGTATTATATATATATATATATACACTATGATTCATTAAGGATACTACAACCAAAGGTAATAATGATATCAAGACTAATAAAATTGACAGCCTTACCCCTCTATTTAAGTCTGAGTTGAGAAAAATACGTTCTCTAAAATTTAGTTTACATTGATCAGCTCTAAGGTAGCTCAAAAAGAGTTTTAATTTTCTAGAATTTTGTATTTCTCTTGAAAAATATGACTCTTATTTTAAATGTGATCGCTATAAAATTTGTTTACAAATAATTTACTACAATAATGATTATTCATTATGATGTTCATTAGTACAGTTATTGCTAAAATAATTATATGTAAAAAGTAAAAAGCTTTTGTAGTGCTGTACCTTTACAACATATAGTCTAAAATAAAATTTCATAAAAAAACCCAGAAAAGTGGGGTCGCGGCACAGTGGTGACGTGGTATAGTTGGGTCAAATATAATGATATCGGACATTGATTAAAATCACTATAATAAAAGATGCTTCCATGCAAATCTGTAGATAGTGTTTAATTTGAAAAAATTAATTGATTATTCCAAAAGCTACATGATCTGCTATTTCCTAATTTATATCCCGATTAAAACAATGTATGTCAAATGAAAGAGAGATATAATTATTATTTCTCTTTTTATGGCAGTTTTAAGTAAAAAAAAATTGAAAAAAATGTCAAAAATTCCCCCATTTACGGTGAACAAGGGAAATGTTTTCCCTTTTTAGGGTAATGTCTTCGACTAAATAAAATTTGTGATCTTTTGACATATAGTTGAAAAAAATTTGTTCGATGAGTGCAGAGAAAATGTGATAACAGACACAAAAAAAAACACATCACAGTAAAACTAATACATTCTCAGCTTCGCATCGAAGCTAAAAGTTAATTGGAATTATAATAATTCTAATAATTGTATTCTATACGTTTTTTTATAACTATCACTATATCTGTTTTCATTATGTATTAATTAGTAGTTTAATAATTTTATAAGAATGTCTTTGTTTCTCACGTGTCATGTTTGATTCACATTGTTAATAAAATTAAAGATAATTTAACAATTTACTATTAATTATTTCAAATGTACTTATAACTTATATATATATATACTTTAACCTATCTACAATACCCCATTCTTGTGCTTTTCTTTATTATTTTTTCAAAATAGACAATTCATTAGAATAGATCTAATAAAACATTTATTTCAAAGGAATAAAAGTAGTATTTGAATCGTACTTTATTCTAGTTTTTAAATTTTAAAGAATAAAATGCATATATTATAGTTTTCTGAGATACGCTTGAATTAAATTATCAAGATATCTTTTTGTATATTTATATCAATTATATTATAATAGGTAATGGATTTAATTGCATTGGATTGTAATTTGTAGAACTTAGTAAAATTAATAAACATAAAATTGATTTTTTTACATCCTTAAGAAAATGGAATTAACTCTTATGCCTTTTTACATAAAAAGCAGTGATATGTTTCATATTTGAAATTATAACACTAATAAAAACCCAGCACAGGGGGGTCGCGGCACAGTGGTGACGTGGCATAGTTGGATCAAGTATAATGATATCTGACAATGATTAAAATCACTATCAAAAATAAACGCTTCGATGCAAATCTTTAGATTGTGTTTAATTTTAAAAAAATTGGTGTATTATTCCAAAAGCTACATGATCTGCTAGTTCCTTATTAATATCTTGATTAAGATAAAGTATGTCGAATGAAAAAGGGATTATTAAAAAATATTATTTCTCATAAAAAAATTTTGTTGATCCATACACTTTTCAATAAGTTATAGCATTATAAAGTTACAAATATAAAAAATAAAATCGAGAAATTTCACACAAAAATAGCATTTGGTAGCCGTATTCACCATGAAGACAAGTCCAGAGGTCAAATTTTTTTTATTTCAAATTAAAGTATATTACATAAGCTTTAATTTAATATATATATAAAATTGTCAGACCTCCGGAACATTTTCAAAAGTTANATAAAATTGTCAGACCTTCCGGAACATTTTCAAAAGTTAATTTTTGTGAAAAAGTTGTTATATTAAATCCCCCCATGTGGGCAGGTAAAGGGTCAGATTTATAAAAACAGTATACCAAATGATAGGTAAAAACATCAAGCATCTATAAAAAAAAATTATATTGTTATGTTCATTTTTGAAAAAGTTACGGCAGCTTTTAATAAAAAAAATTGAAAAATCTTTGAAAATTAGCGATTTTTAAATTTGTAATTTTTTTGGAGGATTCCACCATTTACGGGGAACGAGGGAATTTTTTTACAATTTTTAAGGGTAATGTCTTCGACTAGTTACGATTTGTGATCTTTTGACGTATCGTTGAAAGAAATCCGTTCGGTGAGAGCTGAGAAAAAGTGGTAACAGTCACAAAAAAAAAAAAAAAAAAAAAACATTATAGTAAAACCAATACCTTTTCAGCTTCGCATCGAAGCTAAAAATTCATAAATATCGTATTTAATTTTAAGTTATATAAAATTAGGTTATACTTACTTATTATTTGTTGGATTTATCAACTGAATAAATCCAAGATCCTCGTAATTAATTTTAATTGTTTCAGTGTAAAATGAATTCATCTTATTACACATGAATTGTATAAACTCCGAGAAATCTCTGTTGTGTGTCAAATATTCTGTTTCACATTCAGTTTTGAGATCAATTTTTTCACCAGTATTTATAATAGATTTATTTTTCTCGAAACAGTTATTTGCAATTTTAAATACATCACCAATGAATTCTTTAGTTTCTATAAATACTTGATAATCAACATGATGATACTCGGATTGGATTTTTTTAAAATATATATGATTTTTTATCTCATAAATGTCATGAACTATTGTGATTGGGTTAGTTTTTAACTCGGGAAACACAAGTTTAAAGTCCATATAACTTATAAATGTCATAGCATTGTATATATTATCAAACATTGTCAATGAATTGTTTATTATTTTTACTAGTAATATTGTACAATTTTTAAAGTTTTCCAACACATTAGCGTCTAAAAAGTGTACACATATATCAACAACAATATTTAATAATTCTACAAATGTTGAAAGTACTTCGCTATATCTGTAGTTTAAAATATCAATAATATTATAAAAAACACTGATCAAATTTTTTTCGTTGAGTTTTTGCGCTACTAAATCTTGGACACTTAAAAATCCAATGGAATCATGTTTCAAGTGTAAGTTTCCCATAGATTTCCATCCATTTTGAATACACAAATGATCACCTATTTCAATTAAATAATTTAAGTATGATGTTTCTTCAATTTTACATTCTACATAGGTGATATTGTAATAAATTAAAGTCAATTTTAAAACAAATAGTTCAAGATTCATATCGATAAATGTATACAATTAGTGCTACTATGCTATGAAATGAATTAATATAACAATTTTTTTTTATTATTTATTGTAATATTCATACCTAAAAATACCATTTCCATATTAAGATAAAATGTAATTTATTAAGCGTCAATATACAATTATTTATTATTTAATATGCGTAAGACTAACACTTCGAATAAAATTTTTTAGGTTAAATAAATAAAAAATAGGCAAATCATGGACTAAAAATTGATTAATTTAAAAAAATTGTATTATTAAATTTTAATACTATTTAATAAAGAATATTTTTTTAATTTTAAACACTTTAGAAGCAGTATATTTTCGTATCACATTTAATTGACACACAATCATTTATAAGATCTTATTTACAAAATTTTCAAATTTTTTTCCAAAGAATAAAATTTAGTTTTCTTCAAGATTATCTTTTGTGCGCTAACCATTGTATTTTTCAAAAAATAATAATTTATATATTTTATATAATAATAAATATTGTATTTTTAAAAATTATTTTCAAGTTTCATTTATTTCTTGATTTGTTAGTTATTAGTTAATCTTTAATTATTCTTTTATACCTTATTATATTTCAACATTATGGAAAAAAAGAAAGGAATAAGATACTTGAAAGATTGGTTTTGTACAGAGTTATATGACACGATTGACTACTATGCGCCGTTTTCGTTTACGCTTGTCTCGCACTAGACTTTCCAATTGTCTTTGAACATTTTGTACACTATTCAAAGCCATCATACTATATGAACCGTGATCATGTATGTCCTTTTTCCTTTGTTATAATATCGACTGCTCCCATGACTCATCTAACAAATNTATAATATCGACTGCTCCCATGAGTCATCTAACAAATTCTTACGAAATATTGAGTTAATGTATCGTCTTTTGTTTTGCATCGCGGAACAGTGATGTCATTGGTTGACCTCTGGCTAATCTTTTCCTCAGCTGTGGGTATTATATTCACGGACGATTCTTCAAAGGAAAAAATTTTTGTGTTGTGTCTTCAATTGCTAGCTTCGATTTAAATGACGATTCGGATAACCCTTGTAACGAAAATAACCCAAACCAAATGAGTACTGAAGGTAAATCTGGACTGTGTATTATATCCACTTTTTGTGTTGATAAAAGTGGATACAAATCAGTACCGATCAACATATCAACTGATGACACATCATCAAATCTCGGATCAGCTAAGGCCAAATGCTTTTAACGCTCTCGTACCGTGTTAGGTAATTTAGCATGAGGCATAAGTTTGGTTATTTGTGGTAAAATTAAAATCTTGAAACTCGGTCCTCGCGCTACTAAAGGAACAAACTGTCATAATATACTCTTCATTACCATAACATGGAATAATTATACATTATATTCTTAGGACATGATCCTTTTCTAGAAAATAATTTGAATAAACATTTAACAAACACACACTGTTTAGCATATTATAATACACCCGATTCTATCATAAATTGATTAGTAGTCACTTTTAGAAATAGTTCCTTCCGAGAGGAAGGATATAAATCATTTTTGTCATCTTTGTTATTCTACTATTAATAATTCAATAAATTGTATTAATCCTGGTTTTATTAGTAAGAAACTATGTTAATGTTATATATTATGCTGACACGACTTACGTCGCAAAAATGTGGTCGACACTGGTTTTGAGGGTAGAGACCCGTGGGCCGTTTATTAAATGAGCGACAACAGATTATTTTAACAAAAATAAAACAAACCGAAAAGATAAACACAGTAATAATAATCTTCGCATAATATCGCGGCACTTTCGCTGGCGTCGACGACGCGATGTCCGGCGTGATCCTTGGACGGCAAAATGGTTAGCAGCGTTGTAGGCGACGGTCCGCAGGTGCGGTTCGGTTCATCGGCGTTGTCGCTTTCACAACGGGAGGAAGACTCTCGCACCATTTGCGGCGGGTCGTCGTCGGCCGTGCGGCATTTGCTGGACTTTGCACCGTAGCGTATAACACGCGGTGTTGGTCAGTCAAATATTCATAGTAGGGCGACGGCTGATAAAGGTGGCACGAGTCGCGGGGCATCGTGTATAACGAAGCGACGCGGGCCGTGTCAATGCCAAAATGATTTATATATTCTATTCAATGTAATAATCTCTGTATTTTATGCTTATTTATCAATAAACAGTTATACTGTAAAAATTAAACAATGATGATTTTCGGGGGTAAAAAATATTGTAAAAAGGCAGAGCAAACCCATATTCCGTGCATTTTGTGCTCTCGATATAGTTACGTGGATATTGCGATCATCATTGTCAAAGTTCTTACGTGTTTGATTTGTGAACTAAAACTTAAGTATGTTGTTGTGCGGGCCCACGTGGTAAAGGAATTAAACTTAATAAAAAAAACGAAAACACTCACTTTTCAATAAAAATGTAGAATATATAATGTGATTAAACAGTAAATAATACAATACAACGTTAATTATTAATATTAATACAAATGAATAGGGTAATGAAATCGAATGATATAGAATGAAGTAGAATGATGGTAACTAGCGCATACTAAACCACGACTGACTGTAGGGTACCTACAGAGGGAGTCCTTTGCCCATGGTAGCCCTAATTCCCTTGGTCAGCACATTCCTGTGTTCGACGACAGTCGGACGACCATGTATTCTATACTCTACTCAATTATAAAATAATATTCAGGGGTTCTTAACAATATGGATCATGCTGTGGATATTTCATACACAACATTATTAGAAGAACAGGAAAACTATGCTGGTATAGGTAGTAATTTCTCGTTTTCTTATATAGAAGGTATACATTGATTTGCCCCATGACATTAATATGAAAAAAGCTGTCATATACCCGCAAAACATAGATAGTCAATGTTTCATTTAGTTTATCCGCTGAAAATGTGCGCTGAAGAACGTACAGACCATATCGATTTGTTAATTGTGTCTGTTATATACTACACTGTAATATCAGTGTGTTATCATAGTTTTAAAAGAGATATCAATGTTCATGTTAACCTAATTGTATAAAAAGCCTTTTTTACATTTAATAAATTATATTCATTTTAAAATAAATGAAATTTGTGTTTAATGTATATTAGTCCTATCAAAATATAGAACATAAATTGGCGACGAGGATACGATGTTGACCAGAAATGCAGCTACTGGCAATAATGGACAGGCCTATATTGGCCTTGGTCACATGTTTTTCGACCATCGTACAAATGAATGGAAAACTTTCAAATTAAAGTTAAATAGTAATTTTATAGTAGGTAATATTATTGAAGAGGATAGACAAAAAGCTATGCTGATTACCTCATTAAGTGATGACACCTTATCACTACTTGAAAGTCTATGTGTTCCGGCAGAAGTTCAATGCAAAACTTTCAAAGAACTAATCCTACTCTTGGACAAACATTTCACTCCAGTTAAGTCGTATTTTTCAGCTAGAAACACATTTTATAGAGCTGAAAAGTATTCAACGGAGACAATATCAGAATGGGCAGCCAGAGTACGTACATTAGCAATGCCTTGTGGTTTTGGTAGTGAGCTAAACATAGTCCTTCGTGACATTTTCACTTTAGGATTAGAAAAGAACTATAAGGAACGTTTATTTGAAGTTGATGCTAAAGATAAAGATACCACCTTAGCAAAAATGATAGATATCGCTTTAGCTAAAGAAATGGCTAGCAAGAATAACCAACAAGAGGTAAATGAAATAAATTATGTCAAACACAACAAATCCAATCAAAGGATCAACCATAGATTTAAAAATCAATCAAACCATACAACTGCCAGAAATCAAAATGCTCAAAACAACAAAACCAAATGCCAAGTTTGTGGTCGTATTAATCATAAGACAATAGAATGTAAGTACAAAGAATATACTTGTAACAAATGTAATTTAAAAGGGCACCTAGCCCCTATGTGTAAAAAAAATATTGTCAAGTATAAAAATAAATCTTTCAATACACACTTTATTAATAATAATAATAGTGATACTGATCCGGAAAATGATAATATTTTTTTAAATGAATCAGAGATTTTCAAAATAAATACTGAAAACAATGTAAATGACATTAACCCTATTGAAATAAATGTCATGTTAGATAAGGTTAAGTTAAAATTTCAAATAGATACTGGAAGTTTTTATTCTTTTATAAGTGAATCTTGTTACTTCGAAAATTTTCATTATATTAAATTATTAGATAATGACATTATGTTAAAAGATTATATAGGTAAATATTTTAAGCCGTTGGGCAAACTAGATATAAGTTTCAATTATAATAATGTTAAAGGAATAATTACACTGTATGTTGTAAAAAAAGGTGGACCTCCTTTATTAGGTAGCAAAGATTTTTCCAAACTTAACATATTTTTTAATCATAATACTATTAACTATATAAAAGGTAATGATCAACCTAATGATATTGTACAATTATGTAAAAAGTACTCTAAGGTCTTTGACAATAATCTAGGAACTTTTTCAAAACACAAAATCACACTTTTTGTTGAAAAAGATTGTATCCCAAAATTTTACAAGCCTAGATTTGTACCTTTTGCTTTCAAAAATAAAGTAGAATTAGAAATTAATAGATTGATTAATATGGGTGTTTTGACTCCTGTTGAACATTCCAACTGGGCAACTCCCATTGTTCCTGTCCTTAAACCTGATAATACTGTCCGTATATGTGGTGATTTCAGTGTAACTCTTAATCCAGTCCTTCAAGGTATCCAGCACCCATTACCTAAAATAGATCATTTGTTTGCCAAACATTGCAATAATGTCTATTTTAGTAAGATAGATCTTAAAGATGCCTATGCTCAATTATGTTTATCTGAAGAATCACAAAAATTAGTAGTAATTAACACACACATGGGTCTTTTTGCTTATACAAGATTACCATATGGAATAAATTGTGCTGCTAGTACATTCCAACGTGTATTAGAACAAACGATAGGTGATATGGAAGGAGTTACCATATTTCAAGATGATATATCTATATCAGGTAAAACAAGAACAGAACATAACAAAAGGTTAGAGTCAGTGTTATCTAAGCTTTTGGATGCAGGACTTAAAGTCAAGATTGAAAAATGTAAGTTTCTAAAAACATCTATAGAATATCTTGGTCATATCATTGACAGTAGAGGTATTCATTCAACTGATAAACATATTGAAACTATAAAAAATGTACCAGTTCCTACAAACCTAACTGAGTTAAAAAGCTTTCTAGGCATGGTCACTTATTATCTAAAATTCATTCCAAAGTCTGCTGAATTATTAGAACCACTGTATGCATTAACTAGACAAGAACAAATTTTCAATTGGTCAAATAAATGTAATAAAGTTTTCATTAAAATAAAAAATCTACTTTTATCAAATAGGGTATTGGCTAATTTTGATTTTGATTTACCTATCAAACTAACTGTTGATGCATCTGAGAAAGCAGTTGGAGCAATTTTATCTCATGTTTATTGTGATAATACAGAGAGACCTATTGCTTTTGCTTCACATTTACTTACCAAAGCTGAACAAAAATACCCACAGTTAGAAAGAGAAGGTTTAGCAATTATTTTTGGAGTAAAAAAATTTAATGATTACTTGTTTGGTAAACATTTCACTTTGGTCACTGATAATAAACCAATAGCCCATATTCTTAACCCAGGAAAAGGAATACCCAAAATTGCAGCCAACAGACTTCAACGATGGGCATACATATTAATGGCTTATAAATTTGATATAAAATGGGTACCTACAAATAGCAACCCAGCAGATTATTTATCTAGACTGGTGATTCAAAACAAACAAGTGGATATAGAAGCTAACGTTAATTATTTAAATTTTATAAAGGAAGAATCTAACTGGATAATTGATTGGAAAAAAGTTAAAAAAGCAACCAAACAAGATCCTATTTTATCAAAAATAAGTGAATTCATCTTAAGTAACTCTTGGCCAAATGAAGCAAATAAGAACTTAGAATTATTACCATATTTTAGAAGAAAGGATGAACTTACCATTGAACAAAATATAATTATGTGGGGATATAGAGTTATAATTCCTTTAAAACTAAGAAACTTTTTATTACGACAATTGCATGAATCACACCAGGGAATTACTAAAATGAAAAGTCTGGCAAGAGCATATTTTTGGTGGCCTTTGTTAGACAAAGAAGTGGAAAATTTATCAGCAAATTGTGAATTATGTATCACTAATAGAGCAAATCCTCCAAAATGTGTACTCAAAACTTTTGAATGGCCAAGTAAAGCATGGACTAGATTACATATAGATTTTTTGGGTCCTATAAATGGTCAAACATTTTTAGTCATAGTTGACTCCACCTCCAAATGGATTGAATGTTTTAAAGTAAATTCTTTAAACACTACTATAGTAATTAAAAAACTTAATGAAATAATTGCTAGATTTGGTATTCCTAAAGCTATTACATCAGATGGAGCCAAATGTTTCACCAATGAATATTTTCAATCTTATTTAAGAAAATACAATATTAATCATTTAGTTGGTGCTCCGTACCATCCTCAGAGTAATGGAGCAGCAGAGAGTGCGGTCAAAATTATCAAAAATTTTATAAAAAAAGTCATAAAAAATAACCAAATGAATGACATAATTAACTTATTAAATAATTTCTTATTTCAGTACAGAAATACTCCACACACAACCACTGGAGAAACACCTACAAAAATTTTATTTGGAAAGTCAATTAGATTTGTTTTTGATTTACTCAAATCAAGCACAAGTGATGTGGTAGAAAAGTGCCAAACTAAGCAAGTAATAAATGGTGGGAAGAGAGATGTAAATTTCACAGTAAATGAAAAAGTGATAGTTCGTGATTATAGATCACCATCTAATAAATGGATCTCAGCTGTTATTTCAAAAATATTAGGCAGTAGAACATATGAGGTGACAACTAATGATAATTTAGTTTGGAAACGTCATACTAATCAAATTTTAAAAAACAATTCCTCTTTCATAGAAAATACTCCTATCACTGATAACAATGATTCCTTTTTATCTGATCTCACTATTAAACAATCTAGTCACATAGTTAATAATCCAAATAGTAATAACAGAAACAATATTAAACAAAGACCTAAGAGAACAATAATAAAACCTCTTAAATTTAGGAATTAACACAATTATTTAATGTTAAAAATTTTATATATATATGTATACACATTTTATATCATATTTGTGATGTACATTTCAAATTCAATTTGTATTTTTAATTAATTATTTTTAGTGGGGAAATGTTATATACTACACTGTAATATCAGTGTGTTATCATAGTTTTAAAAGAGATATCAATGTTCATGNTTATATCATATTTGTGATGTACATTTCAAATTCAATTTGTATTTTTAATTAAATATTTTTAGTGGGGAAATGTTATATACTACACTGTAATATCAGTGTGTTATCATAGTTTTAAAAGAGATATCAATGTTCATGTTAACCTAATTGTATAAAAAGCCTTTTTTACATTTAATAAATTATATTCATTTTAAAATAAATGAAATTTGTGTTTAATGTATATTAGTCCTATCAAAATATAGAACAGTGTCAAACGCCACGGGTGTTAGTCATTACACTTATATCACTGATTTTGGAAAACTGGTACAATCACAAATGACAAAGAATACGGCAAAAATGATATTTTGTAAACGATGTTTCATTGGTTTTAATAATATACCTAAAAAGTATAAACTACACGGAGTTGAGGCACTAGAAGAACATAAAACAATTTGTGGTGAAAACAAACCGTTTTTACCTGTAATGCCTGAAGAGGGTACTAAACTAAAGTTCGAGTCATGGGGCATAACACAGGAACGACGCCTAAAATATATAGAGGTAATAAAAGCAGTGAGCCTGGGAAATTAGCCAATCGTTTCATGGATGATGTAATTGAAGTAGCGTTGAAAATTGAAGAGTTGCTCAAGACGAACGTTGATATATATATGACACATGAAGAAACTGAAAAACATATAAAGAAAACCTGCTGTGATTAGTGTAAAGATAGTTTTACAGAGAATAATCATAAAGTAGCAGACCATGATAATTTGACAGGTAAATCATAAACATAATTATTTAAATATATT
Source organism: Daktulosphaira vitifoliae (assembly GCF_025091365.1). NCBI lineage: Eukaryota > Metazoa > Arthropoda > Insecta > Hemiptera > Phylloxeridae > Daktulosphaira > Daktulosphaira vitifoliae. The sequence continues at coordinate 6,641,726 of NW_026099576.1, read as the reverse complement.
GTAATTAATATAATGTATATAGATAGCTTTATATTTGTTTCAGGTAGTTTTAGAAAAACGCTATGTAACAATTGCAATTTTTTTGATATATTAAAATCATCATTTTGGTATAACACCATGTTTTATCCTTTAACTGGAGGTTAAATTTATTTCTTATAAGGATATTAGGTAACAATAAAAATAAATAAAACTTATTTGTGGGTAAAATATTGATAGATCATCTAAAACAATGTTCACCATTTAGGATGATATAAAAAAAAAACTTAGTTGTAGGGTCAAAATATTTACTTATACTGACGCAAATTCCATGTAAGAGGATATTGACCATGAGCTGCCAGTGTCGTCAGAGCGGGTTGAGACAGAAATGATAGAGCCCCCGATTTTACGAGAAAAATGGTATTTTATGTGCCGGATGAAGTAAGCCAACGATCTATATTGAAATTCCTGAGATGTTGGATAATTATTTGTGATTGGTTAATTGTGATAGAAACCCTAATGTGGGCGTAGTTAATGAATTGTAGGGGACTGGTTTAAAACAGGTGTTAATAAATGGTTATTTTGTTTACCCTAAAAGGGAAACATTCCTTAGATGATTTTTGCTTTATTCATATATATGTGACATTTAGTACATGCGTTAATAATTATATTACATAGTAATCATTTCAAAATAATTTTTGGTGATTAAAAATATTCTACAATTGAAATATTCAGAACATAATTTATTTTAACTAAATGAACCAATCTAAATGGTGATAAAAAAATCTTCTCAATTGAGTGTATTAATTGTGATCATTTGATGTATCGTTAAAAAAAGTCGGTCAAGTAAAAGTTGAGAAAATAGATGACAGCCATAAAAAAAAAATCATATAGTAAAAAAAATTTAATATGCATAAGAAATTTCTTTAAACGAGGGGCAACTACAGTGATGGTGTCCTTGATATTAATTTAAGTTATTGAATCTAAATGAGATAAAATTAAAGTAATTTAAAAAACTTTTTAATAATAATATTCAATTATTAAATTGTTAATTAGTTCATTTGAACTGGGATAACGCGATATATGATCCGCAGCTCTATTAAAAATACCTTTTTTATATTTTACCACAGTCATAGCCCATTAATTTCGTTCGTATTCTATTAACAACGATTGATTCAGTTTTTATATTGATAAATCTTATTAGATTTTTATGATAAGTCCAAACCTCAATTTTTCTACCGTGGATATATTGCCTATAATAGGTAAACGCAAAATAAATAGTTAAAACCTCGAGTTCCATAGCGGAATAATTGACTCGGCATTAACTTTTTAGATACATAAGAAATTGGACAAATTTCGTTATTATCATCACGTTGTTAAATTATAACGCCTAGACCCAATGTTTTAAAAATACAACTATTAAAATCTACTTGATTTAATTCTAAGATGAAAAGGGAAATAAAATAAAACCCAATATTTTGGACTGTATGTTAATTCTTTTCTTATAATTTTACATTAAAAATATAAACAAACACTGTTTTTACAGAAAACATAAAATAAAAACAAAATAATACTTAATCTAGGTTTATCTCAATCACTTAACCAATTATAAAATGGGTAATTAAAAAAATAACAAACAATGATACATATATTTTTTTTAATACATTAAAAATATAAAAAGGAACCGACCTGACCCAAATGCTATCGATGTTCAGATAACCAATTAAATTTTTTACTTTTCGTTTTAAATTTACCCTTAGTCAGATCTGTAAAAGGTTCCGCCTGTTTACTCATGTTAGGAATAAATTTTCTGAAATGATTGTCGAGTCCTAAAAAACTACGAAGTTACTTTACATTGCTAGGGGATGGGAATTTTTTTACTGATTCAATGCCCTCATCGGTTGGCCTAATGCCTTTCGAATTTATGATATTACCGAGTATTTGTATTTCCTCGTATCTCAATTTCCATTTTGATGACTTCGATTTTAAATTATACTGTCTAAATCTCTGTAAAATTAAATCTAACGAACATAAATATTAATCGAAAGATTTTCCGAAAACTGTACAATCATCTAAGTAGTAAATATTATTTTTATAAATGAGACCTCCCATAATTTTGTACATAGATAAATGTCCCGTATCCATAAAAAAAACTGTATATTGCCGTGAATTTTTAGAAAGTGTGAATTGATAAAAACCACTGACAGTGAACAGTCTAACAGTGAAAAATAGTGATTACCAGCTAAACAGTCATATATATTTTGAATTATCGACATGGGAAAACTATCTTTTAATAAAATTTAATTTAATTTTCTATAATCCAAAATCAGGCGATACTCTTTAAGGGTGACTCCTTTTTTGTCGTCCTGTGGTAGGTTTTTACCTATTAAATATACCGGATTACTATATGGACTATTTGACGATTCTATTATTTCAGCCTTTAATAATTCGTTAGTTTGCTTTTCTACTTCGGCCCGTTCTTTAACGTTTAACTTGAAATTCGGCAAGTTTATTATTCGATCGCGATTTAATTTTAATTCAATGTCTGGTAGTTTTACCTCGCCCAAGTCGAATTTAGTCTTTGAAAAAATTTCATTATAATTATTTAGCAACATTTCAAGTTTTTGTTTTTTATCGTGAGATAAAGACGGGTTAATATCGAATTCTACCTTTTGTGAAACGTCTGCTAGAGAAGATGTTGTTTCTTTTTCCGCGAAACATGTTTCATTAACCTGAGATTCGAAGTGTACGCCTGGTGTTGACGCATCGTTTTGTTTGAAGTGTTCGGTAAAATCATCATTTTTTTGTCTGGAGTTCAGAATTTTACGCCTGTCGGCGACTGAAATATTGTCATTAATATGCACAATTGTTTTAATATTAAAATTAACACTAGAATTTTTTACGTATTCTAATGGAGACCAATGATAGTGGGAAAATAAAACAAACACGTTATCTCGATCAAATTCTGTGAATACGATAACATTTACGTCCGAACAATTGTTATCTTGGGAAAGTACAATTAAATTTTTATTGTAATATGATGCGACGGCTGCTAGATCTTCTGCCTCAAGCCAGACAGGCTCACTTGCAGAATGAACACCTAGTAATACTTGAATATCATGGAAATTAACATTAATATTTTTATTTTTAAACACCACTACTAATGTATTTACTCCGCAAAATCCGTCTAGTGGGATATTTTTTGAAACCTGCATACGGGTCGCCATGGACTCAATGGGAATATTGTTTGAATCTTATGTGTGTTAAAATATGGTTTGCGAAATTGTTAGACTTCAATTTTTCGAAGAGTACGGTCACTCTGTGTGATCCGTCAAATAAAATAATTTTCGAATCATACATATCAATATTAGCCTTATATTTTTGTAGAAAAATATTACCCAACAGGCTATTAGCTTTTAGATTTTTGACCATCGCGCAATCAATAAAAAATAAATGGTCATAAAAATTTACCTCAATTGTTGTTTTTCCTATTAAATCTAGTGGAGAACCGTTTGCTGTAGTAAGAGTCGCATTTTGATCAGAAATAATATTATGATTTTTTGGAAGTAGATTATCGCTTATTATACTAATAGATGCTCCCGTATCGATAAGAAATTTTACATCAGAATTATTGAATTTTCCTAATATTATTGGTTCAATATCCGACTCACTATTAAAGAATATATTTGCATAACGTGTAACACCCGTAATATTTTAATTATTTCGCGATTGCTTTTCTTTATTATTACTATTGGGAACCAGAAATTTTTGGCTAAGCTGCGCAAGGATGTCAAAATTCGTCCTAACCACCGGATTTCAACTTATTAGTTTTTTTGGTTTCTTTGCGGCTGCCTATGCCTAGGGACCCCCATATTTAACTGTTGACCTTAATTTTGCCTAATGTAATTATTTTGTTTGCCATCTTTATTATTAATAATATTTTCGCTTAGATTATTATTCGAAAATCTAGTAATGTTATTGAAATTGTTATAACTAAAATTGTTATGCCAATTTAAGTTTGGATTTTCGGATTTGATAGCCTCAAAAACCGTTTGCGCCGTATCACATAATGAAAGGGTCATTATTAATTTTTCTGCTTCATCACACTTATTAGCGGTCGCTACTCTTTCGAAATTAACGAAAAATCTATACGCGTCCTCCGTTAAGTTTCCTGGAAATGTTTGGGGTGTTCTAATTGCATTTTTGGTCATAGTTTTTTGTTAGGTAATATTTTTAGAGAGGCATATAATATATTTGTTGAACGAAAGTATAAAATCAAATAAAAACATATCTCAAAATTATATTAAAAATATGCAAAATACACACACACACACACACACACACACTATTTACGTGGTAGATAATTTAAGTTAAACATATTACAAAGAGTAATGGTTGCGATGTTGGTAAAAAGTCAACTGCCGTTTATGATCTTAGTATTATGACACACTGGCCTTGAATTCCAAAAGTGTTAATGAGTGTAGTCTGCCCTTCTGTAGTAAAACGTGCGTCACTATGTCAATCATATAAACCTAGTCGGCGTTACAATAATAATGGCAGATATGATCACATATATGTGATCGTATTAGTGTAAATCTGTTTTATTCATAACTGATTTTTTTTTCTCTCTTCTTTTTTCCCTTTTATTTATAGACGAGGTTTTTTGACCGTTCAGTTTTTAGTCTTGTTTTAACTTAATTTTTTTTGTTTTTTTCTAATAAAAACCTTTTCATTTAACTTAGCCATCGTTTAATTTTTTTTTTTTTGCGTGTTCCATATTCAATGGACTCGTGTACTTTTTCCTTTCAAAAATCAACTCCCCTAGTTTATAAGATACGGGGAACGACCTTGTATAAGGTAATCCCTAATTATCATGGATATGTAACTGTCACGAGGTTTTGGTGTACATCAACTATCAAACATTTCCACAAACATCAAATACAATTTTAGTTAATTTTAAGTCTATAATTATTTCAGTATTTAGTATTATTATAACCTGTTCAACTATAAAAATCATTTTATTTTTATTTCCTATTATTAGTAGTAATTTAATTTAATAATGACTTTAAAATTGAACCACCTTCATTTCTTTTCTATTTTATTTTTATGTTATATTGTTTTCAATGTACAATATTTGGTATTTTTAGTGCATCATGAAAATTGACAAATTTTATCCGTTGTAGCCAATTAATTCGATTTTTTTTTTATAATTGTAACCTTTCATAGTTAGGTGGAAAAAATTTAAAAAATATATATGCCTCAAACCATTAAGATCTGTACGTAGTGAGTATGAACAACGTAACTTTTTGCATTCAATCAATTATTTACTCAAAATCCAATACCCGTCTCATTATTACGACGACGTAGCTAAACCATATCTGACATATATTCTCTATAGCAGCGCATTATTAGAATTGTTTAATTATTAACATATTAAATAACAGATTATTGTTTCACGTGTCAACCAATTATTTAAAAAATGGGCCATAAATGTTTTTTAAATTACAAATTGTATCCTACCCTTAGTTATAAAATTTATTTTAAGATTAATTAATGTGGTTTTTATATACTATGTTTTTATGTAATTAATAAATTCTTATATATTATTTTTATACTATTATTTGTACAAGTGTAACCAAGATGAACATAAAAAAATTATCTGTTAAATAAACTAGTTAATTAAGTATTTTGTCATTTGAAAATATTATGTATACACAATTAAAAGGTATAAGAAAGAAATTAAAAAAGTTTATAACTTACGAATCCAGAAATAATGCAACTAAAAATATTAAAATTAATTTTTTTACATAATTATTATTTTGTGAAAAATTAAGTGGTGAAGGTTAAAATAATCACCTTGTAGAATAAAAAAATCATATTCTTTTAAAAAAAACACAGCACAGTGGGGTCGCGGCACAGTGGTGACGTGGTATAGATGGATCAAGTATAATGATATCTGACAGTGATTAAAATCACTATCAAAAAAAAACGCTTCGATGCAAATCTTTAGATACTGTTTAATTTTAAAAAATTGGTGGACTATTCCAAAAGCTACATGATCTGCTAGTTCATTATTAATATCCTAATTAAGATAAAGTATGTAGAATGAAAAAGGGATTATTAAAAAATATTATTTCTCATAAAAAAATAATGTTGATCCATACACTTTTCAATATGTCATAGCATTATAAAGTTAAAAANGTATGTTTAATATGTCTTTAATATGTCATAGCATTATAAAGTTAAAAATGTAAAAAATAAAATCGAAAATTTTCACACAATAATAGCATTCGGTAGCCATTTTCACCGTGAAGATAAAATAAAGTCCGAAATTTTTTTTTTGCATAATAAAGAATATTACATTAGCTTTAATTTAAAATATATATAAAAGTGTCAGACCTTCCGGAACATTTTCAAAAGTTAAGTTGAAAAAGTTAATTTTTTGTGAAAAAGTTGTCATTTTAAATCCCCCCCTGCGGGCAGGTTAAGGGTTAAATTTATGAAAAAAATATACCAAACGAAAGGTAATGATATTACACATCTATACAAAAAAGAATTATATTGATATGTTTATTTTTGAAAAAGTTATGGCACTTTTAATTAAAAAAATTTCGAAAATTATCGATTTTTAAATTTGTAATTTTTTTGGAGGTTTCCCCCATTTACGGGGAACGAGAGCATTTTTTTCAATTTTTGAGGGTAATNTATTTACAAAAATCGTATTTTTTTTATAAACTTTGATGTCTGTTTTCACCATGCAGATAAAATAAAGTCCGAATTTTTTTTTTGCATAACAAAGTATATTACATTAGCTTTAATTTAAGATATATATAAAAGTGTCAGACTTTCTGGAACACTTTCAAAATTTAAGTTCTACTTTCTACATGCATTTTTTAGATTTGAACCCCCCTCGTATATAGGGAAATGGTCCGATTTAAAAAAAAAAGTANATTTTGCAAATACGGTCATAAAATTTTTTGTTTTAAATAAAAGCAAATCTAGAATATACTGCCTGTAAAAAGCTTTTAATCTATAAGAAAGTTTGAATACATTTTTACTTTTATTTATTAAAACTTGATCATACAATTAAGATAAATTAATTACGACGTTTTCTGAATTATTATCAGTACATATAATAAAAAAAAATTATAACATATTTCCTATTTTGTAAATTCTAGAAATTTAAAATAATGTTTTTAAATAATTCTAAAAAAAAAATTATTTTCAAATTTTATTTGTAATGATAGAGTCTTACACGTGTTAAATAATAAGTACTTATATATTGGCGCTTATTAAATTAGAATTTTGTTAACACACGTCTAAATATGAACGCTGCATTTTAAGGTATTAATATCACAATAAATAATGAAACAAATTTTATATTTTAATTAATTTTATAGTATAGTGTATTTNTTATATTTTAATTAATTTTATAGTATAGTGTATTTTATTATGTACATTTATTGACATGAATCTTGGACTATTTGTTTTATCATTGACTTTAATTTATTACAATATCATCTTTGTAGAATGTAAAATTCAAGAAACACCATACTTAAATTATTTAATTGAAGTAGGAAATCATTTGTGTATTCAAAATGGATGGAAATCTATGGGAAACTTACACTTGAAACTAAATTCGAAACGAATTTTCAGAGTTCCAGATTTAATGGCGCAAAAATTGGAACCAAAAAATGTTTTCAATGTTTTCTATAATATTGTTGATATTTTAAACTACAGATATAGCGAAGTAATTTCAACATTTGTAGAATTATTAAATATTGTTGTTGATATATGTATACACTTTTTAGACGCTAATGTATTGGAAATATTTATAAATTGTGTACTATTACTTGTAAAAGTAATAAACAATTCATCTACAATGTTTGAGAATTTATGCAATGCTATGACATTTATAAGTTATATGGACTTTAAACTTGTGTTTCCCGAGTTAAAAACTAACCTAATAACAATAGTTCATGACATTTATGAGATAAAAAACCATAAATATTTTAAAAAAATCCGATATGAGTATCTTTTTGTTAATCTTCAAGTATTTATCGAAACTAAAAAATTCATTGATGATGTATTTAAAATTGCAAATAACTGTTTCGAGAAAAATAAATCTATTATAAATACTGGTGAAAAAATTGATCTCAACACTAAATGTAAAACAGAATATTTGACACACAACAGAGATTTCCCGGAGTTTGTACAATTCATGTATCATAAGATCAATTAATTTTACACTGAAACAATTAAAATTAATTACGAAGGTCTTGGATTCATTCAGTTGATAAATCCAACAAATCATAAGTAATTATATCTTAATTTTAAATAACTTAAAATTAATTTCTATATTTATGAAATTTTTATTGGTGTTCTAGTAAAAAATATCACATCAAAGCCTTATTTTTAAAAATGCATATGAGAAATTTTCATTTTATAAAGGAGGTAAAAATATCAGTTTTATTCTGACCATTTTAAATAAATAAATTTCCATAATATAAATGGGATCCTAAGCAATTAATACCATCATCTAAAATAAAATAATTTACTTAAGTATATAAAAAATATTTAGACAGTTGAAGTTAATTCAAGTGTATCTCAATAAAAAATAATAGACGCATTGAATTATATAATACTTTTATTTTTAAAAATATGAAAATAATGTTTGATGATATCATGCTGACTAACCTAATGATTTTTTTAATTTTGAAAAACAATGGATAAAAAAATAGACATAAGTAATTTAAAGTAATAAAAAAATTACAAGTTAAATCTATTTTTATTTAATAAACGAATGGGATATTTTAGATAAGGTAGAGTACATATATAAGTTAAAAGTACATTTAAAATAATAATTAGTACGCTTGTTAATTATCTTTGAATTTAATAACAATGTAAACTAGTCCTAAGAAATAAAAAACAAATACATTTCCATAAAATTATTAAACAACTAATTAATACATATTAAAAATAGTGACAGTTACAAAATAAATACGGAATACAATTTTTAGAAATATAATGACAAGGAACTTTTGTATGAAATATTTTTTCCTAAAATAATTCGTATGTTAAATAAAACATAAATAAAAAAAATCGAAAATGTCCATTAAAAATTAAAGTAATNAATCGAAAATGTCCATTAAAAATTAAAGTAATTACCTTTTTATATATTGTAAAAATACTTTTTTTGTAAACCTTGTAATAACCAATATCATATTAAAATATTTAATAAACAAATTTTACAGTGATCACATATAAAATAAGTCATATTTTTTAAAAAAAAATTACAAAAACCAAGAAATTGAATCCATTTTAAAATACCTTAAGGCTGGTGAATCTTATCCAAAGTTTAAAGAATGTATTTTCTCAATTTAAACTAATATTGTGGAGTGAGATTGTCAATTTTAGCTTCGATGCGAAGCTGAGAAGGTATTAATTTTACCATGATGTGTTTATTTTTTTATTTTTATTTTTTTTTTTTTTTTT
>NW_026099576.1:6621275-6629120 GCF_025091365.1 Daktulosphaira vitifoliae | reverse complement strand
TTTTTTTAAAGTGTTGATATCATTGCTACTCTGTAGAATAATATACTTAATTAAACAGTGTACATAATCATGATATCTGTTATTATAAAATAATTCAACTAATTCATTTGAATCATTATATAGGTTTAAACCTCTGATTGAAGAATCTATTAATCAAGAACTTGGAATCAAGACACTTAATATTTTATTTAGGGAGGGTAGTTGGAATTCCTTTAGCCACATAGAAGTACCACATGATAATTTAATAATAAATGCCAGAACTGTAATGAGAGACCTGGTGACAGATCACAATTTTCATCTTAAAAAATTTTGCATCACACAAATAGTGCGATGTAGATTTTTTGAAGTGCTTATAATTTACAATAAATTACTAACTATTTTATGTAGGATTTGTAGAATTGAAAAAAAAAGTAATAATTATGTGAAATGTGTGACATATCTTTTTGACACAATTAATTATACAGTAAAAATGTTTTATTTTATGCTTACAATTATGGAAAAACTAAAACTATCAAAAATATGGTTACCTGAAAGATTGTATTCTAACTTGCTTTCAACACATCAATTAATACATAATTATGTAATTGATCTTAAAACTTATAATGTAACACGAAATGTGTTTATAAATACACCTGAAGTAAATATTGAATATTTAGCTAATGATTACATGATGAGTTTTCAAAAAGCAAGATTACAATTTTCCAATAAGTTACGTAAATTAAAACAAAACCAAAAAAATAACTGTTATTCAGAAGGTTTATTGGTGACTACAGAAAATCTGGAAAATAAAGTTACTAATATTGCACTTGTTGTTAACTCATCAATGGCAAATGATACATCTGTCACCCAATATGAATTATTTTCGAAATATTTGTATGAATTTTGTGAAAACTTTATTAAAACTGATTATAAAGATACATGTTTTTATAAAATACATCAAAATTATTTTTGAAAATTGCCATAATCCATTTTTGTTATTAAAACTAAATATAAAATTTAAGTAATCGAAGCACGTATTTTATGTTTAATTAGAGTTATTCATATGTATGAGTAAGATCTCTTTTATCAAAATAGGCTTAATATAATAATAAGGAAACATTGCAGGAAGCACAAAAACAATAATTCAAATTACTTTTCAACCATCGAATTGCTATACTATATTTCATCTATTCATATTATACAGAGAGTTCAATAAGTAAGGAAATAGGTCAATTGTTACAATCAATAAGAACGATAGAAACCCTTTCCTTTACTTACTGAACACTCTATATACGTTCGATGAATAAATACATCATTTCTTATAATTGCTCTAAAAAATTTTTATAATAAAATAACTTTTGTTTATTTATGTATTTAGCTGATTTTGGAATACAGTGAGTTATTTCGATACTATTCCAAAATGTCTTGACGCAATTTTATTACTTTCAATTTATACACAAAAATAAAAATCTTAGGTAAAATCAGAAATATAACTTTATTAGTTCTTAACAAAATTTGATTGATTGATTTAGCAAAAGTTGATTGCTTCGATAATAAGTTTATCATAATTAAAGAATATTTCTAATGTAATAATATTATTTAATATTATAGGTAAAATATACAAATTCGCTTAATCAATATTTACTCATAGTTTATGAACTCAATGAAAAATCGTTTTATTGACTTGATTTCACCCAACTGAAGTTCTGGCTCATACCTGACGCGTCTATTGGAATTAGGCCTTTTGTCCATCTTTATTATGGGTAGATAAACTACACTGAGCAATATTGATTAATTAGAATAGAATACATCAATACAAAATTTTATTAGCATTTAATAGTTATTCGATGCTAATGCTAATGAAACTTATAATTAGATCTTAATGAAAGATAAAATTATAAAATGCTCTTATTTAAAAGTCATTGCCGATAATAGATGTTGGATATATAATTTCATTTTGATGTTCAACTAATTATACTCAAAAATTGAGGCCAAAAAAACTATAATTTTAATTCACTAAATAAAACAGATAATAATAAATCGAAACACGGCAAAAATGCAGTAACGGCCCCTCTCCCAGAGGTGACCAATGAGGATGCGTCAGGTTGTCAGACGGCAACATTTTGTAAAAAAGTATGAAGAATAAAACTTTTATACCAGCTAGACAAATTGCGAAGTAATTGTTTCACTATACATAAGTACAGGTCTACCCAACGCTTGTTCTGTTAACAGTGTAGGGACATCATCACTGAAATCTAGGATGGAGTCATGTATATTGAAGATAGATAGATACAGTAATAAATACATAAAATAATTGTCAAATGATATTTAATGCATAGATTAAAAACTAAAACAAATAATGCCATAAATATAATACTATTTTCTACATGGTAAATAATGAAAATAAAATAGTTGATTGAAAAAATATATAATAGCATGTAAAGTAAAGGAAAATTATTATAGTAATTTTTTTTTATTAGTATTTTTTCTTAATAATACGAAAAATGATTCTAAAAAATATTATATTATTATTGACCATTCATTTAATATTTGGGATATCCTTTCGTGATTTACAGTGTAATTTTATGAAATATATGTTAAATTATTTTAATCATAATTACCGCTATTTAATTGAAATGATAGAAAACAAAGAAAAATATGACGTGGATAGTTTAAGCAAATATGGCAATGCAATAAAAACTCATGGCGAAATCGTATTAATAATGTTAGATATTTTAAGGGAAGCTGATAAAAATTTTTACTCGTCAGATTTGATATCAGTCAATTTATACATAAATAATGTTTCTGAGAATATAGATTTCTATGCTAAAAATGGTAACGGAATATTTGATTTGTCAGATAAAATTTCCAGTATTATTAAAGGTTACAAAATGCATCATGAGTTCTTTTCAGATCATTTAGAGCTTAAAATATTTAAACATTGCAGTTGTACCACATTTGACGAAGTATTTATTTATTTTCCTGATTACAACGAATCAGGTGAATATACTCTTAAAAATTTTCAAATTGTTTCAAATAAACTTAGAAACCGATTGTTACAAAGTGATAAACATCAAAACGACACCGATGAATATATTAAAAATTTAAAATTTAGTAGAGTATATTTTTATTTTAAAAAAGCTATTAAAAGGTGTGAATACTGGGAATTTTTACCAAAAAATTTATTATTTTATGACTTTATGATGAATAATCGCGAAATTTCTGAAAAAGATCTTATAAGAAATTCTCAGGATAAACAATATCCACAGTTAATAAACGGAAGAATTCAAAATGTTTTAGATTTTATTCGATTTGCACCACTCGCTATAATTTGTCCCGACGAAAGCCACTTGACCCTTTTTGATATATTTAGATTTATCAAATATAGTTTTTTCACAAAAGATATACAAGTATTTCATGTACTTATAATGACTGCAACATTTCGTCCTATTGCTTTACTCGTTAGACTTTTTATCAATATTCTTAGGTCCTCAATAGAAGTTTACAATTTTTATAGTAACGAAAAAGAAAGTTTAATATTGTATCATAATATTATTTTTGTTGGTAATAGAATAATTGAAATTTTTCAAGATTTTGTTAATTTGAATCTCTTTGGTGACGGGCCGGCTGATGTCTTTTTTACATTTTCAAAAAAAACTTCTAAATGTCTTAAATATTTCATTAATAAAGATAAAACAAGTGTCAAGTTTACATCCATAAAACTGATGCATTCATTAAAATCAGTTTTTAATTATAACAAATTTAATTTTGATAATATGTATGAGTATACTACAAAGGATATTATCAATAATTGCTTTAATGAATTGACTGTAAACACGAAACATGCTGAAACATTTATAAGAAACTTAGAAGAACACAAAAAATTCTTTGAAATAACCAAAAAAACTTTGAATATTAATCACAAGTTAAATAATACACACACTTATGTTTTTAATAAATTTACAATAAGTAAGTTTAATATAAATTTATTTTAATTACTAGTTTTATATACTCTGAACTTAAATAATTTAATTATTATTATTTAAAACTAAAATTTTTTCTTCAATTATTAATTTTTCTAAATTTTCCTTGATATATTTTAATAAGTCTTGTAAATATCATTATCTTATTAAATGTGACTTTTATTCTCTTTCATAATGTATCATATAAAAATAATAATACCGTCATCTTTTTTTTTTAGATTTGTTATGTCAAACTAAAGATATTAACACATTATCATATAAATTCAATGATGAATATGTCACTCAAATTGTTGATTACAATAAAAAAATTACATCTGATGATGATGAAAATAGAAACAAATATATGAGTAAAGAAAATTATCCTGATGATTATTTAAATAATAATGATAACTGCGATTACTATTGTTGTTATCCTAAATACTTAAAAGATTATATATTGTTTATATAAATTTTACACAATTTTTATATTTATAAATTATTTTAAAATTAATTTTAAACATAGACTATATTATACATTAAAATACCTTAAATATAGTATTATAATTAGGGTTCGGATTTAAATATCCAAAAAAATCTACTATACAAATATTTTAAAACAAAAATATAATGTAAAAACTTTAAATTATTTTATATGTATACAGTTATCCTATTGTCATTTATTGTTTAAAATATTTCCAAAAATAATTTATACATGGAATGCGATTTTTTTTCTCTTAACTTCTGAAATAATAAACTATATTTATATATTTCATTTAAATATGAAATTTTTTTAATTATGTGTAATCGTACCAACACTATATCTCCGATATTAAAATTAGTGTGTGGACCTATGCGGTCATGACGTTGTTTTCGAGCAAATGCTTTGTTCTTTTGAGATTGACGTGCTATCTCAAACTTTGTTTCGAGTGGAATATCAATACCTGGTGGAAAATCTATTATAGTTTGAATCAATGACTGATGTTTCTCTGGACAGAAATGTTCAATTGGATTAAAACTAGTGGACTCGTGAATGGTATTATTCAAAACCCACTCGATATATGAAACGTAGCGAGGCCATTCAGCATGATACTCAGAACAATAAGTACGAAACAAGCGTCCTAGTTCTCTCATCACCCGTTCTGTTGGATTTGACTGTGGGTGATAAACACTAGTCAATGTAGGTGGAATTCCAAGCATCGATAACTTAGACTGCCAAACTTTACTAATAAATTGTTTGCCATGATCAGAGATTATAATTTTCGGTTTACCCCAATCCGGTATATAATTATCAATTATTCGATTGATTATGGCAACACCAGTAGCTTTATTTAATGGATATAATTGAACTTATCGAGAAAAGTGATCCATTACCACAAACAAATAAGATACGCCTTTCCAACCAGCAGGCAATGGCCCATACATATCAACAAACACACAATCATTTGGAGCATTGTATTGAATATTTTTCATAAGTCCTTCGACTCTACAAGTTTGAGGTTTTGCTCGTTGATACAAATCACAAGAAGACAATAATCGCTTAACAATGCGGTCCATATTCTTCCTCTCGAATAATTTAGACTGAAGAAGATCTTTTTGGATATCTAAGCTCTTTTAGATTTCAGTAAATAGCTTCCGATTATCATCATTAGTTCTTTTAGTATCTTCATCTCTAGCTTTCATTCCCTTGAGAAGTTCAGACAACATTCCACCCATTTCAGATAAACTAATCTCTCTCTTCTTATCAGTCACTTCCTTAGTTTTAAGAGTATCCCGTAACTGCTGATCACTTTTATCACTTCTCTCATTCTTTTCATGAGCAGGAGATGAAAGAGGATCTATGCCCAGACAATCTGGAGGTTGAGTATGGCGCTTGCCAGCTCCTTCCGCCATGATGAGAAAAGATAAAATAAAAAACGCGTTTGTATAAACAAACGCTAATCAAATACGAAATTAATAGTCGTAGACAGTAGATCAAAGTACCTTACTGGTTACAACAAGAAAAAAAACAAAAAAAAATCAGAATAAAGAATCAAAATTCTTTTATTAATTGAAGAAACAATTTAATTAATTCAAATGAAAAAATTTGAATATGATCAGATAAATTAGAAAAGTCAAATAAAACGAAAAGAAAAAAAAATAAATCAATGTTGTTTATCACAACAAATTTGCTTCGGTTTTATTAACAATAGCCCGTAGGTATTATTAAACGTAGATAGGGTGGACGTGGGCTTGAGTCGTAACAGATGTTCGATCAAGCAAGCGTGCCCTATACAACGAGTCGTAATAAAACTTAATCAAATAATGATTGTGCTGAATATAGAAGAAAAATCTAGTAATTAGGGTTATCCACAATCACTTAGATTTACAAAGAACTGATAAGATGGCAACACCAAATCAAAAATAAATTATATTATATTTTATCTATTTTGTTCAGAGATGTCTGTTGGCCATTTTAGTATTAAGTGACCCCCCCCCCCCAATCCACAATTCTACGATAATTTATATATATATATATTGTTACTTTAATATATAACTCCTTGTATTGTAATTCTTATTTTTTTATTTTGTGTAAGTACCATCCTCTTATATATAGTCCACTCCCTATTTCTTTCTCGGGCATAATTAAATAACCCAACTGAATGTTAACTAACCCGCACATTATAACCGGGCGTTCCGTTCAAACAAATGATATCAAATGAAAGGAAAATATCTAAGGTTTTAATATAAAAAACGGTAGCACAGTGGGGTCGAGGCACAATGTAGACAAGGCATAGATGGGACAAGTATAGATGATATTTGACAATGATTAAAATCACTATCATAAGAAACGATTCGATGCAAATCTGTAGATAGTGTTTCATTTAGAGAAATTGCTGGATTATTCTAAAAGCAACATGAACTCTTATTTCTTTAATTATATCCTGATTAGTAGTTCTTTGATTTTAAAATATAATATATGAATAAATACTAATTATAATTATTAAATTTAGTATGAAAATAAAAAAGTAAAAAAAATTTAATAAGTTTAATTTCTCATGTCTTATGACCTTTATTCTATCTCAATTAAATTATATAATATTCATGAAAGTCAATATATTCTCCTAATAAGATATTTTAAAATAAAATAAAATACAAAACCTAGAATTTTAATAGAAAAATAGCATATTTTTGAATACGGTAGCCATTTTCGCATAGAAGATAGTTCGTCAGGACAAATTTTTTTTTTTCATATTATAGTGCATTAAATAAGCTTTAATTTTATATATGTTTAAAGGACGCAGTATTTCCGAAACACTTTTAAAAGTTTTAGTATAAAAAAAAATTATGTTGATTTGTTTATTTTTGAAAATGTTATGGAATTTTCACACAAAAAGAGCATTTGATAGCCATTTTCACCATGAAGACAAGTCCAGAGGTCAAATTTTTTTTTTTTTAATTAAAGTGTATTACATTAGCTTTAATTTAAGATATATATATAAAAGTGTCAGACCTTCCGGAACATTTTCAAAAGTTAAGTTGAAAAAGTTAATTTTTTGTGAAAAAGTTGTCTTTTTAAATCCCTCTCTGTGGGCAGATAAAGGGTCAAATTTACAAAAAAAATATATCAAATGATAGGTAAAAACATCAAATATCTATAAAAAATAAATTTTATTGATATGTTCATTTTTGAAAAAGTTACGGCACATTTTAGTAAAAAAAATTGAAAAAATTTCGAAAATTAACGATTTTTAAATTTGTAATTTTTTTGGAGGTTTCCCCCATTTGCGGGGAACGAGGGAAAAGTTTTCAATTTTTAAGGGTAATGTCTTCAACTAGATACGATTTGTGATCTTTTGACGTATTGTTGAAAGAAATCGGTCCAGTGAGAGCTGAGAAAAAGTGGCAACAGACATAAAAAAAAAAA
>NW_026099576.1:6618746-6621072 GCF_025091365.1 Daktulosphaira vitifoliae | reverse complement strand
TAACTTTTTCAACTTAATTTTTGAAAATGTTCCGGAAATACTGCGTCCTTTAAACATATATCAAATTAAAGCTTATTTTATGTACTATAAAATGGAAAAAAAAATTTGTCCCGATACTTTATCTTCTACATTTAAACTGCTGCCGTAGTTAAAAAAAACTATTTTTTGTTAAAATTTTTGATTTTTGATTTTAAATTTAAAAATGCTATAACTTTTTGTAAAATGTATATATCAGCACAAATTTTTTTTTCTAAATATATTATAAGTACATCTTTCATTTGACATACTTTTTATTAAAATTGGACAATTTCCCCTTATATAAGGGGCGTTCAAAACTTGAAATATTGTAAAAAACATAGATCTTTTTTAACTGAACTTTTGAAAATGTTCCAGAAATACTGCGTCCTTTAAACATACATTAAATCAAAGGTTATGTTATATACTATCAAATGAAAAAAAAAAATTTGTCCCGACGACCTATCTTCTATGCGCAAATGGCTACCATATTCAAAAATATGCTATTTTAACAAATTTTTTTTTTTTTTAATTAAGCACTATCTACAGATTTGCATCGAATCGTTTTTTTTTTATAGTGATTTTAATCACTGTCAGATATCATCTATACTGGACCCAACTATGCCACGACCCCACTGTGCCGCCACCCCACTGTGCTACCGTTTTGGTAAAATTAACTTCGTATCGAAGCTAAAATGTGCAAACTACTTTATTTTAATAATTTTTATCTGATTAACCGTTCTGTTACAGCATATTAATGCTAAGCAATTGAGACCAAATTTATATTATTATTATAATGTATTGAATAGAAAGTCATTATTTTTCTATGGCGATAAATAAACTAATTTTGATTTTTTTTTAGATAATTGTGGAATCACAGGTTAAACCAATTTTTATTCACAAATAAGTTATAACAAATAAGATTGTTCACTAAATGAGAAATAAGAATAATAAGTTCATATCGGTCTTATATATATTAATAATTGTACAGTCTACCGAGTTGTAACACAACATATAAAACTGTAGGATTCATTTTTTATCCTCCTTTCGCCATAGTATAACAATTATCAAAATATTGAATACTACAATATTATATCATAATCATTGTTAATAGTAAAATAATCTCAATTTTTGTTGATTGATACGCATTAAAAGCTTTAACGCAACCATGTGAACTGAATTAAATTAATTACTAATTTTCTATCAGTGCTACAATCTCACGTGGATTAAAATATTTGTGCATTAATAAAAACTTATTATACTAAGTTTTTATTGATTCATTACATAATAAGAAACGTTTGAGTATAACTGTAATCGGGAATAGTAGAATATACAACAGTCAACCTCGCATCCGGATTGTCTTGTACTTTAAGCAGTAAACGTTATAAATGTGTGCAGGTTCAAGAACGCTCGAGTTGTAGAATAATAAAATATTATCAGTAATATAATTAATTTAGATGAATTTTAATTGATTCACATAGTTCTGGAAATGTAAGCGTCGGTTTTCATTGATAACTGAATAGTCGTCTCCACTAATTCTACTGAAAGAGCGTGTAGATTTTAACAGCATCATTATGATTAAATGTCGCGACAAAAAAAAATTTTATTGCTGCAAAATATTCGCATTTATATGATACAGCTATTAACTACATACCCTAGAGAGTTAAAATCAACACTGGTGGTAATGGTATAATATTTACATTACTTAAATATAATAAAACAGGAGCTGGACATTTAATAAAAAATTGTTTTAATCTGTCAATAAGTTAGTCTACTTTTGTATAATAAAATCTTCTTTATTCAACTACTCTGGTCTTATCATTAGCCAAACTAGTTACATAAATGTGAGTATAATGCATAGATTATTATAGCTAATAAAATAAAGTGACGATCAAACAGTTTTGCAATTGTTTAATGAATTGCTTTTTCAGAATCTTAGACTTTATCAAATTCACTTGTCCAGGCTAGTCAACTTCTAGTGTTTCAATTAGAATATTGGCAATATACACGTGTCTCTATATTGCTTTGTTCATTGACACCCATATTTTACGCTTAGTTACATTATTTTTTCGTTTGTTCTTAATTTCTATGTTAATATTATGTACATAACATAATACGTAACGTACATTCGTTTTTTTTTTCTTTATTAATATATACACAATCTATACACAAACGGCACAATAAGAGTATTAGCTAAGATAAACAAGAATGAAATATTGAGTGAAGAAGCCACCCACCGATGACACTTTCGTCTTTTAATTATTTTGTTTTGTCCTTATAGGCATATTTTTTATTTTTTATTTTTTTTTTT